>NC_134852.1:68550024-68850024 GCF_049852395.1 Peromyscus maniculatus bairdii | reverse complement strand
GTCTATGATGTAGCGATTTACTTTACAGCTAATATCAATTTATGAGTGAATAAAAAACAGATTTGTCTTTCTGAATCTGGATTACCTCACTCAGGATGATTTTTTTTCTAGCTCCATCCATTTCTCTTCATATTTACTGATGTCATTGTTTTTTAACAACTGAGTAATAATACATTATGTAAATGTACCACATTTTCTGTATCTATTCTTCAGTTGAGGGATATCCAGGTTGTTTCCATGTTCTGGCTATTACAAAGAATGCTGGTATGAACATAGTTGAGCAAGTGTCTTTGGGTACATGCCCAAGATTGGTATAGGTGGGTCTTGAGGTAAATTGATTCCCAATTTTCTGAGTAACTGCCATATTGATTTCCAAAGCGACTGTACAAGTTTGCACTCCCAAACTCCCAACTCCCAGTGAGATTTGTCACCAGCATAAGTTGCTATTAGTGTTTTTCATCTTTTCCATTCTGACAGGTATAAGATGGAATCACAGAATTGTTTTGATTTGCATTTCCCTGATGACTAAGGATGTTGAACAATTATTTAAGTGTCTTTTAGCCATTTGAAATTCTTCTGTTGAGAATGCTCTCTTTAGATCTGTACCCATTTTTTAATTGGATTATTTGGTTTTTTATGTCTAGTTTCTTGAGTTCTTTATATATTTTGGTGAACAGCCCTCTATCAGAATTGGGATTGGTGGAGATCTTTTCCCATTGTGTACCTTTCCCATTCTGTAGGCTGCTGTTTTGCCATATTGACAGTGTCCTATGCCTTACAGAAGCTTTTCAGTCTCATGAGGTCCCATTTATTAATTTTCTCCTGTGCCAATGTGTTCAAACCTACTTCCAACTTTCTCTCCTATCAGGTTTAGAGTAACTGGTTTTGTGTTGAGGTCTTTGATCCACTTGGACTTCAGTTTTGTGCAGAGTGATAGATATTGATCTGGTACATGAGTTGGCTTTTTGGAGCTCATTACCTGTGGTGGGACACCTTGTAGAGCCTTGATACAGGGGAAGGGGCTTGGACCTGCCTTAACTGAATGTACCAAGCTCTACTGCCTCCCCATAGGAGGCTTTACCTTGTCAGAAGAGGAAATGGGGGAGTGGATTGGGGGGTGATCAAGGTTGATGGTTTGGGAGGAGGGAAGAGAGGTGGATCTGTAGTTGATATGCAAAATGAATAAAACATTTCTTCATAAAAAATGTTTGGCTTCTTTGTCAGAATTAAGTGTTCATAGGTGTGTGGAATTATGTCAAGGTCTTCAATTCTATTCCATTGATCAATGTGTCTGTTTTTATGCCAATAGCATATGCTTTTTATTACTATAGTACTGTAGTAGAGCTTGAAATCAGGGATAGTGATACCTCAGGAAGTTCCTTTATTATACAGGATTATTTTAGCTATCCTGGGTGGTGTTTTTTTCATATGAAGATTAATATTCTTCTTTCAAGGTATGTAAAGGATTGTATTGAGATTTTGATGGAGAGTGTGTTGAATCTGTAGATTGCTCTTGGTAAAATGGCCATTTTTACTATGTTAATCTTTCCTATCCATGAGCATGGGAGATCTTTCTATTTTCTGATACCTTCTCCAATTTCTTTCTTCAAAGTTCTTGTCATATAGACCTTTCACTTGCTTGGTTACAGTTACCCCAAGATATTTTATATTATTTGTGACTATTGTGAAGTGTGTTGTTTCCCTGATTTCTTTCTCAGCTCATTTATTGTTTGTATATAGGAGGGCTACCGATTTTGTTGCTGCTGCTGCTGCTGCTGCTGTTGTTGTTGTTAATCTTGTATCTAGTCACATCACTGAAGGTGTTGATCAACTGTAGGAGTTCCCTGGTGGAATTTTTGGTGTCACTTATATATACCATCATATAATCTGCAAATAGCAATACTTTGACTTCTTCCTTTCCAATCTATATTCCTTTGATCTTCTTTTGTTGTCTTATCATTCTAGATAGAACTTCGAATACCATGTTAAATAGGTATGAATAGAGTAGACAGTCTTATACCTGATTTTAGTAGAATTGCTTTGAGTATCTGTCCATTTAATTTGATATTAGCTGTCAGCTTGCTGTATATTGCTCTCACTGTGTTTAGGTATGTTCCTTGTATCCCTGATCTCTCCAAAATCTTTGTCATCAAGGGGTGTTGGATTTTGTTAAAGGATTTTTCAGCATCTAATGAGATTACCATGTGGGATTTTTTTTCTTTTAGTTTGTTTATATGGTGGATTACATTGACAGATTTTTGTATGTTGAACCATCCCTGTATATCTGGGATAAAGCCTACTTGATAATTGTGTATGATTTTTTTTAATGTGTTTTTGGATTTGGTTTGCCTGTAGTTTATTGAGTATTTTCACATCTATGTTTATGAGGGAAATTGGTCTGTAATTCTCTTTCACTGTTCAGTCTTTGTATGGTTTGGGTATCAGGATAACTGTAGCCTCATAAAAAGTATTTGGCAATGTTCCTTCTATTGTGTTGAGTGATTTGTGGAGTATCGGTATTAGCTTTTTTTGAAAGCCAGGTAGAATTCTTTGCTGAAACCATCTTGCCCTGGACACTTTTTAGTTTTTAATAACTTTTAATAATGCTTTTATAACTTCTAATATTACTTTTAATAACTACTTCTATTTCCCTAGGGTTATTATATCTATTTAAATTGATTATCTAGTCTTGGTTTAATTTTGGTATGCAGTGCCTATCAAGTTATTTGCCCATTTCTTTCAGATTTTCCAATTTTGTGGAGTACAGGTTTTGAAGTATGATCTAATGATTCTCTGGATTTCCTCAGTGTCTGTTGTTATGTACCCCTTTTCATTTCTGATTTTGTTAATTTGGATATTCTGTCTCTGCCTTTTGGTTAGTTTGGATAAGAATTTGTCTATCTTATTGATTTTCTCAAAGAACCAACTCTTAGTTTCATTGATTCTTTGTATTGTTCTTTTTTTTATTATTATTATTATTTTTTTTTTTTTGGTTTTTCGAGACAGGGTTTCTCTGTGTAGCTTTGCACCTTTCCTGGAACTCGCTTTGGAGACCAGGCTGGCCTCGAACTCACAGAGATCCGCCTGCCTCTGCCTCCCAAGTGTTGGGATTAAAGGCGTGATCCACCACCGCCCGGCGTATTGTTCTTTTTTTTTTTTTTTTTTATTTAAGCCTTCAATTTGATTATTTCCTGCAGTCTACTCCTCTTCTTGAGTGAGTTTGCTTCTTTTTGTTCTAGACCTTTCAGGTGTGCTGTTAAGTCACTAGTGAGAGATTTCTTCAAATTCTTTATGCAGGCACTTAGTGCTATTTTCTTTCTTCTTAGCACTGCTTCCATTGTTTCCCATAAGTTTGGGTATGATATGCTTTCGTTTTCATTGAATTCTAGGAAGTCTTTATTTCTTTCTTTATTCTTCCTTGACCCAATGGTAATTCAGTTGAGAGTTGTTTAGTTTCCATGGGTTTGTAGGCTTTCTGTAGTTTGTGTTGTTATTGAACTCCAACTTTATCCCATGGTGATCTGTTCTTCAGACTGGTGTGGGCTGTGCCTGTGCCTATGGAGCTTGCTGGAGGTACAGGAAAGGACTGGCCACAGGGAAAATGATAGGGTGGTGGGATTGGGTAGTGGAGTGGGTCTTGGGAGAACAGAATCCAATGGGTGGCAGTGATGGTGGTCCAGCTGGCAGGCAGGTCTCTCACCTGCTTGCTAGCTGGTGGGGACTGCTGGCAATCATTCTTTAAAAACATGTTTTTAAAATTGGGTCTCCCTATGTTTTCCAGGCTATCCCCAAGTTCCTAGACCCCAATTATCTTCCTACTTCTGCCTTCCAACATTACCACACTTGGCTCATTGACTACCAAAGCTCTTACCATGCATTTAGCATCATCAAAGTACAGCCCTTCTTCCTGGGAACTAGTGTGCATCACAGGACTATTCCAGCCCATATCTACCAAGCATGTTTCCAAAAAACCACTTAAAATGTGGTGTTCTGATCTCATTGACTCTTGATTTAAAATATTGTCCTTGGAGCTACCACTGTTCTTTTTTTTCTTAATCTTTCTTATTAAAAAGAGCCTGAAATCCTCAGACTTTTTGCTTTTGATTTCTTTTCTTGCTTCGTGGCATTTGCAGTAGGCATTTTGCTCACACATTGGCCAATTAGTTTCCCATTCTCTGTATTAATCTCCTAATTCCTTAAGGTAATCATGCTGTCAGCATGAACAACATCAACAAAAATCAAGGCGAGGCCGTCAGAAAGGGAGTGATCAGAAAGTGCCTCATTTCTCTTGCCTTCATTTCCCTGCAGAAAATAGTGTCAACATATGGAATCAGCTGGCAGAGCTAAGGCTGCATCTTCTGACTTGAGTCTATAGTCATGTTTCTGTCCCTTGTACATACTATTTGCCGATGCAGAATACACTGAAAAGACCCTTTTTAAAAGTCCCATTAGGACAACTTTAAAGAAAACTGAACAGCTCCATTGCTGGGAAGAAAAGCACATTCTTTTATATATAGGTCCCTGACTATATAGTCCCCAATTCTCATTTGAATGCCAAAAATAGAACAGGCTAAGTCAACATAAGCAAATGTCTTACTCTAGGTCCTGAGCAAGGCACCAAATCTTTGAAATTAAATAGCCAATGAGTGTGGTGAACAAAATCTCATCCTGTAGGATGGGACGTTTTCTTTATAAGAGTCCACAGAGGACAGACACCTTTCATTGCAGGTGACATGTTCTCTCCACAAATGTGTTTTTTAATTAAATTTTGCAATTAAATTTTTATGAAAATGTGATGTTTATTATTGAAATAATCACATGGTAAGATCTCTCTGTAAAGTCAATGAAACAATTCCTAATGATATTTTGCTATACTCATAGATCATTGCCTAGCCCAACTGTCATTAGAGAGGATCAACCAGCAACTGATGGAAACAGATGCAGAAACCCACAGCCAAACATTAGTCAGACCTCAGGAAATCCAGTGGAAGAGGAGGAGGAAGATTATGTAGGCCAGAGGGGCCCAGGACATCATGGGATAACTCACAGAGTCAACTGACTTGGCCTCATGGGAGAACATGGAGACTGAACTGCCAAACAGAGAACTTGCATGGGACTGATCTAGTCTATCTGCACATGTGTTGAAGTTGTGTGGCTTGGTCTTCTTGTGGGACTTCTGGCAAGAGGGAGTGGGGGCTGTCTCTGACTCTGTTACCTGCTCTTGGGATCCTTTCCTCCTGTGGGCTGTCTCAACCAGCCTTTATAGGAGATGAGGTGCCCAGTCATGCTAAAACTTGATAGCCAGTTGCTGGCTGATATACAAGGGAGGCCTGCACTTTTCTAAGGAGAAAGGAGAAGAGGATGGGGAGAACAAGGAGGAAAAAGGAGAAGGTTGTGAAGAGGGACTGGAAGGAGAAGAGGAAGGGAGGGGAAACTGTGATCAGGCTGGCAGATTAATTAACTGATTAGTTAAAAAAAACTCTTTGTAAATCAATGTTATCTGTTTAATTGTAAAGCCAATGTAAACAGAATTAAAGATGGGAATAACAATGAATACCATCATCTTTAACCTCTGAACTGGAATATGATTCAGTTATGTTCTTTTGTAACTTTTGAGGAAAAGGAGTATGTGCTTTACTCAGTTGAAACCATGGGATTTGGAGTTCCAGGCTCTTCTCCCCTACTTTAAGTCTGGGCACAGTGAAACCACCAAACTAGACCATTCTGTGAGTAGAAAAAGAGGTTTATTCAAACTGCCAAGTCTATCTCTAGGGAGCAGCGAACAGAGAGAATAGCCCAAAAAGTGGGGAGAACCTGCCAATTTTAAAGAGACAGATTGTGGTGGGAAGGATCCTGTGAGCTGGAACAGCCTGGGAGTTAGAGTAGTGGGAGTTGGGCATGTGACCCAGGATAGCCTGGGGAGTTAGATCTGCTATGGACATGTCTGAGTTAATAAAGAACTAGATGACTCACTGTGGAGGTAGTTGGCTAGAGGAGCCAATAAGGGAAGCTAGGGCTTTTCCTGATAAACCAAAATCTACTTTACAAGGTTTGTAAGGAATGCTGAGTGTAAGGTTTTATCTGTTAGCAATCCTTCTGTTTACCTAGTCAGAGTCCAACCTGAGCTGATTTACAATATTATCAGCAGTACTGAAGTTTTTTTTTCGGGGGCGGGGGGCACTTTGGACCCAATACCTACATTGTATTTGCTTAAGCATTCTCTACTTTAAAAAATTAGTGTGCATGTATCTTGCTCCCAAGTTTTTACTTTGTCAGTAAATGAGATAAGTATTTTGAGGTCATTAATCCCACCCACTTGTAATTAATTCACAGCAGAAGCAATGGGAAAGACACTGCCCCTTGTGGATGCATGTACAGATGCTCAGGAGAGTGTAGGCACCCTTGGCTGTGAGTAGAAAGACCCACCCCTTCCTCCTTGGTCTTCTGTAGAATCATTTTCTTACTGAATTCCCAGAAACAGAACACTGGACCATAGCATCCTTTGATAACATAGCCAGTGTTTCCAATCTTAATTGTTTTTATTTTGAGTTTATTTCAAATTTCTACTAGTTTGTTTTTTATATGACTTCTTCTGGTTAATAATGATAACCCACTCTTGAGTCTCTTGATTTGGCATTAATCTTAGTTTCATTTGGGAGGAATAGTTTATTTAGCTCACAATTCCTGATTATAATCCACTACTGTGGGGGGATTCAAGGTGGCAGGGACTTGGAACAACTGGTCACATCACATCCACCATCAAGAGCAAGAAGAAAGAATTAATGGATGTGTACTCTCATTCAGCATACTCATTTTTTAGACACTTCTGGATCAAAACCCAGAGAACTATGCCACTCACAGAGAACATGTCTTCCCACTAAATCAAAATAATCCCCACCCCGGGGGCATGAACCTAAATCAATGTGATCTAACAATCCCCTACTGAGTCTCTTGTCCTAAGTTATTCTATATTGTGTGAAGTTGACAATTATAATTAACCATCACAGTTATTTTCTGCAAGGGAATGCACAAATCAGGTAAGTTTTACAAAGTAGGATTTTCTGAAATTGAAGTACATTATAGTTGAGACATAGCATACATAAAATACAATATAGTTGAGACATAAATTAGAGTATAGTTGAGACATTTACACATGCTCTGAGTACAGTAAAGGATATCTTCAGTAAAGCAAAGCTTGAGTGCTGATCCCATGCCCTTTATGATCCTTAACCAAAACAAGTACCCCCAGTTTCTCACAGGACTTTAACTTGTATATATGTCAGTCACATCATTAACCTTGTCTGCTGTAGAGACAAGAAGGAAAAGACAATGTTCTAGTTGTTCTTCCAATGTAATTATTTTGTGTAGCTAATGAGGGAGGTGTATTTTCTAGCTTCTTCTACTGTGACAAAATACCAGAAATAACTTAAAGGGTTATCTGGTCTCATAATCTTAGCAGTTTCAGCCCTGTTTCTTTTGGGTCTATGACAGTACATCATAGAAGAAGTGGCATGATGAAGAAATAGCTCACCTTGTGGTAGCCAAAAAGCTAAGAGAAGAGCTAGGAAGTGATTAGAGTGCCAGCATCTCCCTTAAGAACATTCACCTTTAAGAACTTTCTCCCACTGGGCTCCACCTCCGAGAGTCTCCACATCCTTCCATAGTGCTGCTGGCTTTCCAGGGGCTCTAGGGATACTCCAGTTCCTAATATTTTCCTACTTCATAAAAACCACCAACATTCTCCAGGTCATGCTACCTTCGGGGATTACATTATTCTTCCCACTACAGTGACATTATCCTGATATTGCCTTATGGTTTATATTGGCTAAAATTATATATTTTTTCATATCTGGCCATACCACCCCTGCATACAGCAACACCATGTAAGACACTATATTATGCTTGTAACTCTAGTTCATTTATTCTTAACCATATAATGCATTGTCTTCCAAATTCACTGCAATCAATTTTATACTTTGAATGGATAAACACTTAAGCGGCCCCATGTGTGTGGAGTTTTTGCATATGATGCTATTGTGTACCTTGCTGGCTGCTGTCTTGGTATTATTAATAAGAAGTATTTCTGAGGAAGAAGATCTATCACAATTGATGTGATTATGGGCTCCAGTTTGCTAGAAATAGTCCTGGCCTATGCTGTTGTACGATGAGGTTAGAACCACCATTCAGTCTCCAAAATATGTTCACCCTTGTCATTATGATTCTTATTTCCAGCTCCAGTAATAATGTCAGACAGTTTCCAGTGATGGGAATTTATTTCAGTGATGGGAATTTATAGACCGCTAACAAGAATACCCCCACACCCTCAACACCACACTGTTGTCTTTCTCCCTTGTACTCCAGTTTGAATTTCCCTAGTTGCCAACAAGGCTGGGAGTTTTTTGTGTATTTATTGTCCCTTTTGAGTAACAATCCTATTAGAAAATTCTTGTTTGGAACACATGCCTATTTTTCAATTAAGTAATAGAATGTTTTTCTTATAGATTTGTTTGGAATACTTTTGATATTATGGATGAGTCTTGTGTTGATTGTGAGAATTGTTGATATATTTTTTCACTCCTATTCCTTTTCTTTCACACCATTCCCCATGCCTTCATTTTAATTCTCTCTCTCTTTTTTTCCCTTTCTCCTTCCCTCCCTCCTCCCTCTCTTTCTCTGTGGACACTAAGGATGGAACCTGGGGCTTCATGCATACCAGACAAGTGCCCTTCCACTGAGCTACATCTCTAGCCCCTCCCACTTTCCGAATGATACCTTTTGCAGAACAGGTGTTCTTTCTTTAAATTGGCTTGATGAACTAACTTTTCATCTTATGATTAGCCTTCTTTTAACATCACAATAATATACATTTCTTTCCTTTGAAGGTCAGGAAACTATTTTTCTTTATCGCAACCTTCATGTATTCTGCTTTTTCGGTTTATGTCTGCAATCTACATACACAACTTTTTATAAGCAGCTCAGCTCTAATGCTTTCTTTGAAAGGTTGTACAATTCACTCAATACCATTTGGATAAAATGTTATCCTTTTTCTCCACTGTTTTCTGTACAACCTTAAAAACTATGTCTTAAAATATAAACTAGTCTGTTTCTAGGTATGGTATCATGAAGTATATTTTGGGTTTTGACTCATAACTCCTGACTTAAACCACATAAATTAGAATTTCCCTTCCCAAATGCTATGGAGACTCATCTTCTTCCACCTTTAGTTTGCCACAAGACGTTCTGTGACCTATTTTGTCCAATAATAAATCCCGAGACTCTTCTAATTCCAGGAGTGTCCTATGTTTTACCCATGAGAAAGGGATGCTTAGAATGCAATTCACAGGCCTTGCTGGGTTTCAATATCCAGTCTTACCAATTACATCTCTGCTGTGAAGAATGTTAAAGCCTCTGAGCCCAATTAGGAAGATTTCTGGATAGCTGGACACATAGGGTTTCTAGTGGTGGTTCCTTCAGTGGGCACAGAAGCTCTGAACCCATTCTCCCAGACTTCTCCTTGCATATCTCTCCATCTGTAGCCTTTGTAATATCCTATATAGAGATATATTCTCCTGAATTTTATTGGAGCTTTGCAAAGCTATGAGATAAACCTAATGAGATTGTAAAGAAAACCTTAGTTTAGACTTATTAGCCAGAAGCATAAATTAAACAATTTGGGAGTTGTGACTGCCATCTAAAATGTGGAATAAGCTCAATCTGTGGAACTGGACACTAACTTCAGAAGTGGTGTCAGAATAGAACTGATTGGATTCCATTACATAATCGATCACTCACTTGCTCGTGAATTAATCTGAAATATGAGATGATCCCCTCCCTCCAAAATCTCCCTTTTAGTGTTTTTTCTGGAGATATACCACTTGTCTAGAATTTCTATTTTGCTTTGTTTTGATAAGAACATGTTGGGGTGGCTTCAAGCCTCATTATAAGAAATGGATTTTAAAGACAAAGTGTAGCTAGAGTTTTCCTGCCTGGCCCACAGTCAGGACAAATCTTTCTCACCCGCCAGTCCCACAGCCGCTCAGACCCAACCAAGTAAACACAGAGACTTATATTGCTTACAAACTGTTTGGCCGTGGCAGGCTTCTTGCTAACTGTTCTTTTATCTTAAATTAATCATTTCCATAAATCTATACCTTGCCACGTGGCTGGTGGCTTACCGGCGTCTTCACATGCTGCTGGTCATGGCGGCGGCTGCAGTGTCTCTCCCCCTCAGCCTTCTGCTTCCCACAATTCTCCTCTCCTTGTCCCACCTACTTCCTGCCTGGCCACTGGCCAATCAGTGTTTTATTTATTGACCAATCAGAGCAATTTGACATACAGACCGTCCCACAGCACTTCCCCTTTCTTTTTTTTTTAAAGGAAGGTTTTAACTTTTACACATCTCCAAAGTCAGCTTGGTATATTTGGGAATTTGGGCGTAGCTTCTCTTACTACTTCCTGCTGGAGGGGGGCGCTGTATCTTATGGGGACACAAAGAAAATTTTAGGATCATGGAGTAGTCCGTGAGACCGTATCATCTGAGCCAGTTGCCTTGAAACAATTCTGGATGTTGGATCATCTGGGCCATGGTGTCATCGGAGACCTTTCAGGTGGTCTTGGCTGGTCAAACCTGATGTATCTTAATCTGGAACAAATCCATAGCCTCTGGCTTTCTGTGGAAACAAAAGCAGAGCCTCCTTTCCAAAGCAACATATCCTTACATCCAAATTTTGAAGTTAAGGTACCTTTAAAACACACATTTTGGCATAACTCAACAGATTTTGCAATCAAATGTTTCTCTTCAGTTACGAATATCAAAGAGAACATAATCCAGATTCTCTGTGTGGTAGCCATCTTTATGTGGCTTATGTTTTATATTACCTTGAGCCTATTGCTTTAAACTGCAGCCTTTTAAGCCTGAAATGGTGCTGTGGCTGCTGGCTCTGCCCACTTCAGCTTCCCAACATGGCGGTGGTACGTTTTCCGCCAGCTCTGGGAGCCATCGTGGGTCTGTGCTTTTTCGCGAAGCTGGGACAGCAGGAGGAAGGGTGAGATTTTATCTCTGAGCTCTGAGCTCAGAATTCAGCAAATTCTGGCACCACACTGACAGTTCCTGGTCTTCTAGTAGGCATTTTTTCAAGTGGTTGCAAGTAGTTTTCCACTGATAGCTTAGTTACAGGAAGAGCCTTGAAAGCCAGCAGATGTATGGCATTATCCACAGTTTATACATGAGAAAAATGAAGGCAAAAGCCAGGTAAGTGGTTTGCTTTACCTCCCACATGTATCAACTGACAATGTAGGTATTTGAATTTGGAAAGGCTGGCTTGGGATCTGCAGTTGGAAACTTTCATACAGTATTGCTTTTTACTCCACAGCATACTTTTCTCAGTGAATAAAGAATTGAAAAGAAGATATTCAGTCTTTCATTGATGATCACAAAACAACTGTCACATGCCAGGTGTGTTAGATGCATGGCAGTCAGAACAGAGTGAAGGAAAGCATGGTCCCAGCAAGGTGGAATCCAGGTCTGTTCTATTCAGAGGAACAATGCACCCAGGCTGCTTCCAACAGGTGAGCAAGACTCTGTACAAGAAAAGTCACTTTTCAGTAACGATGAGCTAGGCAGGCTATGAAAAAGTCATCCTGAGTGAGCATTTTACAATGAACTTTAAATTTGAGTTGCCACTTCCAAGGCACAGGAGTATTGCATTCAAACTCACTGTAGCCAGAAGCCTCTCTCCCCAAAATGTTTAGCACTTTTTATTGAATGAAAAACTAAATGGTTGATTGGATTCTTTATTTAAACCCAGTTTTTAATTTGCTTCACTGGAGATTTGCATTAGAAAGGAGAGCAGGATGTCCTGGTGGCCAGGAAGCAGAGAACCATTTGTGTTTGTGACTCTAAATCACCAGAAATGTCAGCACAGCCATTCTCCAGGCAGAAAAGGAAATTAATAAACATATATTGGTCTTATGTGATTTGTATAAAAGTAGGGCAAGAAAATTATATATTTAACAGTAAAATGGGATAAAAATAGGCAACAAGAAGCATTAAAAGACTCCGGTAAAGTCATAGCACTAATATGTGTCAATTGTTTGAGCATCTTGGTCTATCTCAGAGATTGAAGTCCGAAGGATAAAATTGTCATTAGCACAGCACCCTCTCTGCCTCTCCTTCACTTAATCAAGAGTTTGGTCTCAGGAGTAGCTCTGACCCAGCAGCAGCAACTAATTCAAAGAATGAATCTTTCCCTGTGCACAGAGAGGCAGCAGTTCTCACATCAGCTCTGCTGAGCACATAAATAATTCAGACTCTGCATCCTCAGAATCCCAGGGCAGACTTTGCTGCCAGTGGGAGAAAGGCAGAATGAGCTTCCTATGAGTCCTTGTGTAAGTGTGTAAGTGATAATGCTGATTAAAACAGAACGTAAGTCTGTGGTGAAGAGACAGTTGACCATTTTTAAAGGAAACAAAACACGATCAAAGAAAACAAAACTAATATGGGTTAGATTTGAGGGTTCTGGGTTTCCTTTTCACTTTTCACCACCAATTGTATAAACTGTAGACCTGCCATCCCATCCCACCAATGCCTGAGGTGGAATTGGGGCCAGGGAGATTTCCTCTCTCACCTCCTCCCTCCCTCTTTCCCACCTTCCCTCCCTCCCTCTCTCCTTGTCTCCCTTCTCTCTCTAGCTTTCTTGTTTTTTTTTTAATGCCAGAGATCAAACTCAGAGCTTTTCACTACGCTAAACCATAGCTCTTCTGTCAGGCCCTATGCATGTGTGTATAGTGTGTAGTACATACATATATACATGTTCACATGGGTGTGACCTCATGTGTGTGCATGTGGGGACCCAAATTATCAGGAATGTTCTTGCATTCTTCCACCTTCGTCATTGATACAGGTGCTCTCAATCAAATCCAGGGCTAGCTTATTTCATCTTGTTCTGTCTCCATGTTGGGGGCTGGAATTACAGGGGAGCCACCACACTGGCATTTATATGGGTTCTGGGTGTTGGAAACACTCTTTGTTTCCCACAATGAAACATATGACAAAATAAAAGTAACTCTACAAGGCAATTTCTTTTTTTGCAAAAACAATGAATGATAACACAAACTGAGCTAGTGAGCACACTGGGGAAGGGATTTCCTTTAGTGTTTATATCCAGCTCTTGGTGGGCTTTGATAGAAAACAAAACAAAACAAACAAACAAACAAAAAACCCACATTTCTCACAATTCCATTTTTTATTATTTTATTTTATTTTACAATACTATTCAGATCTACATAACAGCCACAGATTCCCTTGTTCTCCCCCTTCCTGCCCCCCTCCCCTTCTCCCCAGCCCACCCCCCATTCCCACCTCCTCCAGAGCAAGGCCTCCCCTGAAGACTGAGATCGACCTGGTAGCCTGAGTCCAGGCAGGTCCAGTCCCCTCCTCCCAGATTGAGCCAAGCGTCCCTGCATAAGTCCCAGGTTTCAAACAGCCAACTCATGCAATGAGCCCAGGACCTGGTACCACTGCCTAGATGCCTCCCAAACAGATCAAGCCAATCAACTTTGTCACCTATTCAGAGGGCCTAATCCAGTTGGGGGCCCCTCAGCCTTTGGTTCATAGTTCATCACAATTTCATTTTATTATGCAGTTTTTTTTTTCTTTTTTTCTTCTTTAAACTCAGCCAGCATACTAGAGACTTTCATCTCTAATAAGATAAATGCAGGCAATTACTGTGTCTTTTCCTCATTGGTTATGTCTGACCTCACAGTCTTTTATGATTGGCTGGTTTTTTAAAGTAATTAACACAAATGGAATAAGGGGGAAAGGAATGACTTCTCAATGCCATCAAGTTCTGGGAATTCAGTAGGTGAACCTTTGTGTCAACAATAGTTTTAGTAAAAGAGAGAGATTAAAAGATTTGCATAGAAGTTTTACTAGGTAGGGGCGATTAAAAGATTTTCATTTCTTTGCATACATGTTTTAGAAGGTGGGAGGTATTTATCAAGTTTTAGCCTTAATGAGCCCCAGGTTCTCAAGTAAATGAATTAAAGTGAGCTTGCCTTCTTAGAGGTCACTTGGGCTTGAGAAGAATGTCTGGCTCTTTGAGTCTTCCTTTTACCAATTGGTGCACCTTTGTGAGAATAAGTCAAAGGCCTTGCCTAGTTGTGCTTCAGTTGGAAGCTCTGGAGAAGTTTTTCCTTTTTACTAACCCTCCTTTGTGTAGACAGGACACTAGTTAGAGTTTATGAGGTGGGTCTCTAAACAAGAGCACACATGAATCCCCATAGTTACTGGGCATTTCCAGAAATTCCCCCACAGTTCCCTTGTTGTGGAAATGTATGCCTCCAGTGAGAAATCACTATACACAAAGATGAAGGAAAATATCTTCACTGAGTAAAGCACCTGACTACTTGAAGCTAATGTCCAAGTAAGAGTTGACCCCAAACAGATTACATTAGTTTGTCTATGCCTTAAGCTTATGCATTTTACAAATAATGTCATTGTCTCTTTTGGGTACTGACCCATGTTACACTTTGAACAATTTAAACAAAGACAGGAGATTGCAAGTCTGGCTGCTTAGGCAGATAAGGGATTTATACAGCACAGACATTAAATATTGTCAGAATTTTTTAAATTATACCAGTGTTGTTATTATTTGAATAGCTGTTCCCCAGGTTCATCTTGTCCACCTGACAGAATCGGTTTTTTGTTTGTTTGTTTGTTTGTTTGTTTGTTTTCCAGATAAGAGGAAGGGGACTTATTGGCAGGCCTAGACCTAATGATGGTTATGACCCTAAACTGCTTCCTTTGAGGTGCTCTTTAAAGGTATGCCTCAAAAATGGTAATCGGGGACTATGGCTGGTTGTAAGTTGGGCCTATCTTCTTTGTTATGGGAATGGACTCCAATGGCTGGTCAATCCTGGTGAATAAACATTTCCATTCTACCACCCTGAATTTCTCTCATCCCTAACAGACCTGGTCAGCAGACTACTTATCTTTGGGGTATTTTGGAGACAGTGCTCTATTAGCTAAATAAATTCTACTTGTGTGACTTAATGTCTCCTAAGAAAATATATTAGTAAATACATTATAATAGCAATTCTATCACTTCAGTTTCTTCTAGGCCCTGGATTCTAGTAGACCTTGGGAGGCAAGAGGCAAAATATTGTCTCTTTTTAATCCTTCTGACTATATTAGTATAGGCCTCCACGTATGACTATTGAAATCCCAGGCCAGGCAGTGGTGGTGCAAGGCTTTAATTCCAGCTCTCAGGAAGCAGAGGCAGGTGGATCTCAGGAGTTTGAGGCCAGACTGGTCTACAGAGTTGTAGCAGGGTCCTTGCTGTTGTTCCCTTTGGGGGTGGGGGCCAAGTAGGTGCAGATCAAACCACACAGACTCCAGGAGAATGTCAAAACAACAAGCTCAGTTTATTCAGGACGAGGCAAGCCTTATATACCCTCCACCCCACCCTGGGGGGAGGTCTGATGAATATGCATCTGCTGGTGTGACATGGCTGCCTCTCATTGGTCCAGGTCATCTCCAGATCATGTTTCAGCTGCTGTTGCTAAGACCCTTAGGCAGACCCAGGCTGACTCTCAGAAAGTGTCTTTTTTACTTGTTTGAGCTGTCTGGCCCTCAAGTCCGTGAGGGATGAGTCATCCCACACAGAGTGAGTTCTAGGACAGGCTCCAAAGCTGTCCAAAGCAGAGAAACCCTGTCTTGAAAAACCAAAAAAAGAAAGAAAGAAAGAAAGAAAGAAAGAAAGAAAGGAAGGAAGGAAGGAAGGAAGGAAGGAAGGAAGGAAGGAAGGAAGGAAGGAAGGAAGGAAAGAGAAAAGAAGAAGAAAGAAAAGAAAAGAAAAATCCCAGAAGGTCACTTACCAGTCTGGTATTTCTAACTATTCTATAGTATTTTGAAAAAATTAGACAAAACCCAAAAACTTTTAAATAAGCTTCCTTTAAACATACATTTTTCTTTTTGTTAACCCAGCTTTTATAATTACGTATGAGAAGCATACCAATGGCTCTGTTGATTTAGACAGATGTTTGGCCACAACATATTAAACTTTGACCCTAGAAATTTTAATATCACTCATGAAGTATCATCTTTTAGGGACCTTATATTGTTTGTCCAGATCATCATAACTGGCTTCAACTTTCTAGCTTTCTGTTACATTCTAGAAAAACTTCCAACTATTTCGTACTTTATCATAAGTACTCTTTACTAAAAATATTTCCATTCTTGCATCTAACATTTTATTTTATTTACTGGTTTTCTTTCTTAAGACCTTTCTTAATACATAAGAACATTCACAACTAAATTTAGCATCTGTTGTGAGAATTTTCTTCTTGGGGATGGTGGGGGCTTATTATGTAATGCCTTTTCTCTCTCCATTAGTTCCCAATGACGAAACAAAATTTGATTTCACCAATGTTCACCCCACAGAACCAATGACTTTATTGACCTTACTTACAGAGCACTTATAGAGCATGGGTGAGGTATTACCGACAAGAGTATAAGTGACCTGAAAGTAATCACACTAGAAAATCTACTGCCTAATATGGCCTCCTCATGGCCACATAGGTGGCATCCCCTCTTCGTAGTCTTCTCCAGCCCATATACTTTAAGTCCTCCCCAGGACTCCAAGGCCACATGCCATTAGGGTAGAACTGCATACAACTGGCTGGGAAGAGAGGCTGAATACTCAGAAGAGGGCCCAATGGCTTTGCCCATCTCCTCCTTCTATGAAGGAGCAGCAATAATTCATAAGCCCAGCTGTGGTGATCTTTTATAAAAAGGCAAAAGTGCTCTTATGAAGATGGCAGTTGTTTAGCTTAGAGGACAGTTCTGTGCTTTAATAAAAGAAAGCTGAATCCAAACTAAGCACACTGGATAATGTTGTGTGTATACATAAATATTGGTAAATGATGGGGCTTTATAAGTTCCTCCCCGCCAAAATATTATAGAAAACACAAGACAGTCAAAAATAGTTGTTCTGTTTCATAAAGTTGACAGAATGATCTACCATTGTCTATCATAGGCTTGCTTTTGGTTTTGAATGAGCACAAATAGCAGAGAGGGAAACCAGAAATACATAGTAAAACACTGTTAGATTGATGTCTACAAGGGCCCAACAGAATTCAGCCAAGGAAGACCTGTTAAAACTATGATGCCAAAATTACTACTATAAGATTACTTTAAGGCAGAGGGTTTTTTCTATCCATAGACTGACTGTCAACAGTTTTTTTTTTATATTAGTAGTCATATTGGTAGTAGTAATATCAATAATCTAGAATATACAGAACAGAGAAAACAGTAACTTAAGAACCTAGAAATGTATTTCCTTAGCCTGTTTATGTCATTGTAACTGAAGTAAAAACAAAAACAAGAGTTCCCAGAACTTTCTGTGGCAGAAACAAGAGCAGACAAAAAGCATGGAGCAAAGGAGTCTGGAGAAGGTAAAGAATGTTATTTCTCAAAGAAAAACAGGCTAGGGGATGGCAGGCAGACAAAACAAGCTTCAAGCCCCAGCATGGTCCAAGTCTCCAACCTCATAACTATAAAAAATAAGAATCTTACTCTATAATAACCAACTCGAGAGACTAGTAAAAATGAAGCAGCTTTAATATAGCATTCTGTAGAAAGTGATACTGCCATAGAGAGAAGGCAAAATGTCTGGTGTGCTTATTTAGCATAAGATGCTCATTTTGAAGTCCCCCATCATTAGAAATTTCTGTCCTCTTTCCCATAGGCTAGTACTTGTATATTCCCATATTCCCCCATCCACTTAGTTTAGGGCACAAAGCTTTATCTAATGAATAATCTGAGCCTTGAGACCACTCCCTTTTCTTATTGTGGACTCAGTTATTTAGCAGACTTCCTGAAACTTTCCAACTCTCCGAATTCTGGAGCAAATAGGCACTAGATACTAGCTAGGGAATTTAAGGGCTTAGTGTTTCTTGCTTATCTGTAACTCTGATGAACTCTAAGTGTACCTCATAATGAAATTTGACCATAACAGTTTATTTCATGCATGCCCAAGCGGTTGATATCTCTTTGCTTCTAGCTATTACAGGATCCTGCTGGTAGCAGCTTATTTAGTATCTGTAAATCCATTGTTTGTGTCCCTGTTGGGATCTGTATTTCTCCAAGTCTTGGTCACTGCAAAGTCACATAAGTTGTCCAGGTGTAGCCATCACAGTGTTACTCCCGTTGGTAGCTGGCTAGTGTTAGAGGCACACAGCTAGAAAAACTGGTAAGTTCTTTCTAGAAACCAGTACATATATTATGTCAAACAGTTGCCCAAATTAAAAGTAAAACCCACCTTGGAAGGCTGGCTTTGCCCCCTAAGTTTGATATAAAAATACACTGATCTTCCACTTGGCAGGACAGCGCTTGGAGTCTACTCTCAATTTCTCATTTTCAGGTTCACATTGGGCAACTGAGAAGGTAAAAACAAAAAGGGAAGAAAATTGGAGAAGAGGATTAGGACATGTGACTGAATTTCTCTGTAAACCCATACAAATCTTTCCTTCTATAGGTTGCCTGGGTTGTGATATATTATCACAGCAACAGAAAAGTAAAATAATATAAGGAGACAGTACATGTGGCATAGGCACGTAAGCCCAAAACAGCAAAAGAAAGAAACAGAAGGAATTTCATGATCTCGGTGCAAGAAAACTGAGTCTACACATCTTACCCCACAGACTAACTGTGATCACATGGTGGTGCAAGCTTTAGTGTTGTTCTCCACAGTGACTGCACTACTCACATTTCTACCAACAATGATGAGTTTCTTTTCTGGGATTTTAAGACAGTCCTTATGACTGTATTAGGGTAGTGATTTCTGGTCTAGATTGAGGACTCCTCCAGCTGTGCTTTGGGTCCCTGGAGCATGCACAGGACTCTCCTCCTCTGTGAGCTGCATTGCTTTATCAAAGATGACCTACTTCTGAGATCTAGGCAGCAAGCCAAGGCATAGGAACATGTAACTGAAAAGGAGAGAACCTCATCTGTCTTCTCTGTTTCATTTGGGTCACACTGCGAATGGCATCAGGACAGGGAGGACATATTTGTCTACTGTTTTGAATGAGGGTTGCAGTGGACCCCGGTCTGCACACTATCTGGCGGGGCACACCCAGAACTGAATCTACACATGGTCTACTCCCTGACTGTTCACCTCCCTCCACCCCCTGGTAACAGTTCAACTTCCTCTCAAATCAGTGTCTATCTTAATGCTATCTTTCTTTTCCTACTCTTCATCCTCCTATCAGACTCCATAGCTGCCCCTTCTTTTCTTTTCCCTGATGTATTTTTCCTTCCCCTTTCTCATTGTCCTTCTCTTTGAGTTTTTACTTTTTCAAATTTTCTTCACTGATATTTCTCTGTTTGTGTCTTACAGTATCTGCTGTGATATGTGGATATTCAAGAAAATTTAGACTCTTAGAATAGGCAGATTCCTCTAAATCCAGTGAAGTTAGTCTCTCCTTGTGCCCAGGGATGATATCTAATCACTTGACAAAGCAGTCTAACAGCATGAAGACAGGAAGAATCATGCATGATGAGAAATTATGGTCATGAGGCTGGGGATACCTCTCAGAGTATTTGTGCAGTATGTGTGAGGTCCTAGGAACAATCTCAATCCCTAGTAGTACACACACACTCACATGTGCACACACATATATATATATATTATACATACAAATACATATACATATATATGTAATTAGTAACAGTCATGATTGTAAGATTCCCAAGTAGATACCAGAGAGTGAGCATAAAGAAATGAACATACCACTTCTATCATTAAGAACATAAGCTTACATCCATGGTCTGGCTCCAGAGTTGTCCAGTTAGCTTTCACTGTTTCACATAAAGAAGACGACAGGAGTAGGGCTCAGCATGGATGCATGCAACCATTAAGTGAGTTAACTAATGCCCAATGATTTGATCATGACTCAAAGCAACAACTACCTGTTTTACCCTAAATATTTGCAGCTGAATTGTGGTAGACAAGACCTGGATGGGATCCCAGTTGAATCATATTGTCTAACAGGTAATCTAAGGTCTACAAAAACTCCTTTGAACGACTTTTTATGGTGAACTAAACCAGAATGTGCTGCAGCCCGCACAGCTGGAGCACAAAATCTGGCGAGGGACGCCAAGGTTAAACAGCACTCTAGACACCCAGTTTCAGTTCGGCAGGGAAGCAGCTCTCTTTATTCATACCAACATGGGCTTATATACCCCTCTAACAGCAGGAGTCAAGGAATGGTTACTCTGTATCTGGAGGCAAGCAAGACACTGTTTTCCAAACAGGAAAAACCACAGGGGAACTGATCCCCAGCACCCTCCAGAACCCAACTGCACATTTTTCACACAAACAACTTAACTGGGACAGAACAAAAAAAGGGCATTTAAAATTAAGGCAGCAAACTTACTGCTGCCGACACGAATGTAAATCATTAACCACACTCATGTAATATAACCTTTATTTATTTTTTGGAATCTGGATAGAAATAAGATGTAAAGTGATCTTGGGCTTCCATGGTTAAGGTATTCCCAGAAGAAACATCTCTGAAACAATATCATTAGTTTATGTATGGTAAGCATACCAGACATCTTCTCTGCCTATACTAAGGAGCACGTAATGTCATGCACTGTCAAATTGATGGAGTTTCTTTGTTTTTGTTTTGTTTGTCTGTTTGTTTGGTTGATTTTTTGTTTGTTTTTTGTTTTTCGAGACAGGGTTTCTCTGTGTAGATTTAGTGCTTTTTCTGGATCTTGCTCTGTAGACTAGGCTGGCTTCAAACTCATGGAGACCCACCTGGCTTTGCCTCCTTAGTGCTAGGATTAAAGGCATGTGCCACCACTGCCCAGCTTTTTTTTTTTTTTTTTTAAATCAATGTTGGTTTTCTTTAACCATTTATTTATATTTTTATTATGTATACAGTGTTCTGCTTGCATGTATTCCTGCATGCCAGAAGAGGACAACAGACCTCATTATTGATGGTTGTGAGCTACCATGTGGTTGCTGGGAATTGAACTCAGGACCTCTGGAAGAACAGCCAGTGCTCTTAACCTCTGAGCTATCTCTCCAGCCCTTGATGGAGTTTCTCAATGAATTCAACAGCAACTCTAAGGGGCTAAGCATTTTTATGTAGGATCCACGGTGTTATTAGATTCTGGTGAAAACATGTCATGATAATGATAAATCTCCTCAGCTGTAACCTCCAAGTTTCACACAGTACAAAAATTATCAAAACCAATCTCAAATACTCATGCTTCTTAATAATGTGGTCATGTTAGGGCTTAATAAGCATTTGTAATGTATATCTCTCAAGAGTCCATTGCAATGCTTGCCTCCTATCAAGCAGGTGACTAATTAAATTTGTGGATAGTTGACTTGATCTGGTAAATCCAATTGACCAGATGGATCACTCATTTCCCATCATTGCTTACAACATCCCCTCTATATATTCTCTTGCTGTTTAATCAGGTCAATCTCCCTAATGAACATAAACTCAAAATTTCTCAATAATGTAATGACAAGAACACACTCAAGAGATTACTGACCATAATCAAGTTGTCTTTATTCCAGAGATACAGAAGTGATTCAACTTGTGCATACAAATAAACATAATTTGCCACATAATAGACTCAAGGACACAAATCATACGGTCATTTTAAAGAACAATTCTTTAATGATTCTTTGGGAAATTCACATCATGCACCCTAATCCCACTCACCTCCTAGTCCCACCATATCCACCCCTCAGCCCTGCAATGTCCCCCCACCCAGAGAACCCAAAAAAATTAATTAAAAAAGAAAACAAACAAAAAACCACCTTGCTCCTCCATCTTTCCTGCCTCTCCAACACTTCTCCATTAGTCCTAGTGGCATCAAAAGCTGCAGTATGTCATGCAGTATATCCTTTTGCTCAGTCAGTCCTACCTACAAATGTTCACTACTATGATTCATTGGTCTGGTTCAAGGCCTCTGGCCTCTGGAAGAGCATTATCACTGGATCCTCATTGGAACTCATCTAGGATATCTTGCCATTGTCCCAAGTCATGGAGATCCCATGGCCATGGTTCCACAGGACCAACCCATTCATTCGCTCTTGTAAGTCATAAATGGGGTAGATGTGAGGGTGGGTGAACCCAAAGGCCAAAACGTGGGCCTAGGTAGTAGCTGTACCGGTCAATTCAGGCCACTGGGACTGCCCCTCTTAGGTGAGAGGCAGAGCCAGTTCCCTTACATTCATGCCATCAAAGTCAGCTCTCTCATGCCTGTGGTGAGGGGTAGCCTAAATGTGGGAAAGTCAGCTTTCCCATGAGGGGTGAGGCCAGCTCTCCTGCTGCAGCATCCAGTGAAGGGCAGGGGCAGGGATAGATATCTATCTTAAGGCAAGTAAAGGATGGGGCTGGCTCAGCATGGCCCTCAGATTTCAACCTGCATGGTTCCTGTGGCCCACAGTGATAACATGTGATATGGACATCAACACAGATCCCAGTTGCAGCAGGACCACTGACCAGACATAACTATAGGCAGCAACTCAGGCCTGGACATCACCATGGCCCCTGGTGGTAATGCAGATCACCCAGATCAGCATGGCCCCTGCAGTCATATGGCCCTCAGACACCAACATGGTTTCAGGTGGCTGACCAGACCCTGGGCATCTGAACTTTCATTGGTAACAGGAGCCATGGACATCAACTCAGACCCTGGCTACTGCAGGGCCAAGAACCCAAACTTGGCTTCTCCTGCAGCCCAGGCCTGGATGTCACCATGGCCCTAGGTGGCAGTGCAGGACACTTAGATCGGCATGACTCCAGTGGCAATATGGTTCTTGGACACCAACAAGGCCCCAGATGTCAGCCCAGACCCTTAGCATTGGCATGGTCTTCCATGGAAACAGGAGCCATAGACATCAACAGACACTAGCTGCAGTAGGGCTACGGACCCAGACATGGCCCTATGTGATAGCCTATGGCTCAGATGTCACCATGACCCTTGGTGGCAGCACAGGTCACTCAGATCAGCATGGCCCCAATGGCAGCATGGCTCTGTCACCAACCTGGTTGACTAGACCCTGGGCATCCTATGGCCTTTGGTGGCAACATGGGCCATGGATGTCAACACAGACCCTGGGTGCAGTGGGACCATGGACCCAGACATGGCCCTTGGCAGCAGCCCAGGCCCAGACATCACCCTAGGCTTAGGTGGCAAACAGGCCACTCATATCAGCCTGTTCTTCACTACTCTCATCTCTTCAACTCTGCCTTTTTCCATAGCATTTGAACCACTCTGGTTCTCTTCCTCTCCCAATTCTCCACCATATATTTGCACATCATAATGGCATCTATGTTGGTGGCCTGTGGCTGTCTTTCACCCACCTGAGCCAGCAGCCTGTCCAGACTGCAAGGACCCAGGCTGGCCTATGGGTTTCTTTCACCTATCTGAGCCAAGTGGCCTCATATGGTCATTTTAACTGAAGCAGAAAAGTCCTTTTACAAAATCCAACCTTTCTCCAAGATAAAATTCCCAATAAGAGTAGGAAGGGAGGAAACATATCTCAATATATTAAAAGCCATATATAACAAACCTATAGCTGCCATGAAATTAAATGGAGAAAAGGTTGAAGCATTTCCCCTAATATTAAGAATAAGACAAAGGTGTTGATTTTTGCTACTCCTATTCAACATAGTGCTAGAAATCTGTCCTAGTTAGGCTTTCTATTACCGTGGTAAAACACCACAACCAAAAGCAAGTCGGGGGAGGGGAGGTCACTATTAATTCTTACAGTTTATAGTCATCCCATCATCCTATAAAGTCAGGGCAGGAACTCCCTGAAGTCAGTCAGGAACCTAGAGGCAGGAACTGTTTCAGAGACAATGAAGAGGTACTGCTTACTGGCTTGCTCCTCATAGCCTGCTGATCCTCCTTTCTTATAGTACCCAGGACCACTGCCTAGTTATGGCACCAATCACAATGGGCTGCACCCCATATCAATAACCAATTAAGAAAATGTGCTACAAGCTTGTCCACAAGCCAGTCTGGTGGGGGCACTTTCTCAGTTGAGGTTCCCTTTTCCCAAATGGCTCTAGTTTGTATGAAGTTGACATAAAACAAACCACCACCAAGTCCTAGCTAGAACAATATGACAAGTAAACAAAAGTGAAACCAATAGGAAAGGAAATAGTCAAGTATCCCTGTTCAAAAATGACATGATTGTACACATAAGAGTTTCCACCAGAAAGCTCCTAGACCTGAAAAACACTTTCAGAAAACTGGCAGGTTCCAAAATTAGCATGCCCCAATCAGAAGCCTTGCCTATATAACAAGGAAAATTTACCAAGAAAGAAATCAGGCAAAAAACTCCATCAGCCTAAGAACATACTTTAGAATAAACCTAACCAAGGCAATGAAAGACATAGACAGTAAAAACTGCAAAAAAAAAAAAAAAAAAAAAAAAAAAACTGAGGATGACACCAGCAGATGGGAAGATTTCCCATGCTCTTGGATTAGTAGGATTAATACTGTGAAAATGGTCACCCTACCAAGAGCAATCTATACATCAATGTAATCGTCATCAAAATTCTAACATCACTCTTCACAGATATTGAAGTAACTACCTTAAAATTCATATAGATAAAATCCATATAGATAAATTCATAAAGACCTTAGATAGCCAAAACAACCCTGAAGAATAGAAATGCTGCCAGAGGCATCACCATTCCTGGTTTCAAGTTATACTTGAGAGCCGTAGTAGTGAAAACAGCATGGTACTGAAACAAGAATAGACACATTGTGTAATACAGTTTAGAAACCAGACAGAAGTTAATGTACATACAGCCTACTGACTTTTGACCAAGATTCCAAAGCTGTAAAAGAGCCAGTATCTTTAACAAATGGTGCTAGGAAAACTATATATCCATATTTAGAAGAATAAAACTTGATACCTTTTTCACTCCCTGCATTCAAACTAATTCCAAGTGCATCAAAAATCTTAATTTTTAGACCCAAAACTCTGAAACTTCTAGAAAAAAAGATGAGGTAGTACTCTCAGGATATAGGCCCATGTAAAGACTTTCTGAATAGGATTCTGGTTGCCCAGGTACTAAACCCAACATCAACAAGTGTGACTTCATGAAATTAAAATGCTTCTGTACTGCAAAGGATATTATTAATATACTGTAAAGGCAGTCTAAAGAATGTGCACACAAAGGATTAGTGTCTACAATATACTTTTAAAAAGCAAAAAATTAAACATCACAAAGAATCGAACAACCCAACTAAAAACTGGGCTATTGAATGGAATAGGGAGTTTTCAGAAGAATAGATACAACTGGCTAAAAAATATTTTAAAATGTGTCATCATCCTTAGGGAATGAAAACTAAAACTGCTTTGTGATTTCATCTAACCTTAGCCAGAATAACTAAGACTAAGAAAACAAACAACAACAACAAAAAGTCTTGAGGATCAGGGAATTCTCATGCAATCTTGGTGGAAGTGAAAACTGATGCATCCACTATGGAAATCAGTGTAGAGGTTTAAAAAAAAAACAAAACAAAGAAAACTAGAAATAAATCTACCATATGACCCAGTTATACCATAGATAGTCATATACTCAAAGAACTGTATTCCCTAATATAAAGATACATACTCATTCATGTTAATCATTGCTCCATTCATAAGAGCTAGGATGTCCATCAACTGATGAGTGGATAACGAAACTTGTACCTATAAACAATGGAATTTTATTCACATATAAAGAAAACTTAATGAAGTTTTCAGGTAAATGGATGGAACTGGGAAACATTATACTGACTGAGGTAACCCAGATCCAAAAATATGAACACCACATAGTCTCTTTCATATATGGATTCTGGCATTAAGACTTTGATTTGTGTGTTTCACTTATGGAATCTGTAGAATGAAGACAATTAGAAAAGGGCCATTGGTGGAAGGAGGAAGGAGGCTCTTAAGAGAGGAAGAGCATAGAACACAGGTGACATGAAAGGGAAGATGAGAATGATGGAGAGGGAAGTTTAAGTGGGGAGAGGGGTGGGAGAATAGGGTGGAGAAGGGGTGGGATGAGGAATAACTAACATTAAAGAGTTTGAAAAAGTCATATGGAAACTTAATATTTTATAAGTTACATGAGCATATTTATATAATATAAACTATTTTAATTG
This sequence comes from Peromyscus maniculatus bairdii, assembly GCF_049852395.1. Classification (NCBI taxonomy): domain Eukaryota; kingdom Metazoa; phylum Chordata; class Mammalia; order Rodentia; family Cricetidae; genus Peromyscus; species Peromyscus maniculatus. The sequence continues at coordinate 68,823,827 of NC_134852.1, read as the reverse complement.
GAATTATCCACACAGGAGTAATGATCATCCCCAAAACCACAGTTTGTCAAGTAAAAAGCCCATTGCCAAATATAGGATAGTTCCCCTTGAGATCAGGGGTATCCTGGAGACCTCCCCTAAACGAAAAAAAAAAAAAAAACCAATATAGGCTATTGCCATTGCTCTGAGTTGCCCATAAGAAGTTTATGGAAAGACCCTAGCGCTTATACCATACTACTTAGTCACTGGACTTGGGGAAATCAAGTAGGTACTGACAGAGAAGCCTCCTACCTGTTGGCTACCTTTTGTAGGACCAGAAGATGCTATGCAGGGTTGCTTGTGGGAAAAAAGTGATCAATAGCTTTTACCTATCTATGAACCCTGTGAGCTACAATAATACCTGGAATGTTAAAATATGCCCAGGGTGCAATAGTGACCTGAATATTATGGGAGTAGCCAACCAATTTCTGATTAGATTTAGGGCCCATTACACAGGAGAAAACCCATGCCTGTGTAGACGAATTTCTAAACAGTCTTATTAAATAAGAAACATGGAGCCAAATACAGAGTTAAACCCAAAGAGGTCAGAGCAAAAGCCACCTAACTTTAGCTTACCACCAGCAGTAGCTTCCTGCGTACGCGAGAGAGACCTTCTAATGTGTGACTTGGGTTTTTATTGCTTTCCTGTTCTGCTTTCTCATTGGCTCTAAGCCCTGCCACATGACTTACTCATCACTGTTTGTCTATACACACCTCCTGGTCTCTATGGTTGGTACTGGGATTAAAGGCTCATGTCACCACGTTTGGCTGTGTCCTTGACCACACAGACTCTGCCTGCCATATGATCGGACTAAGGGTGTGGGCTACCACCGCCTGACTGCTGTCTCTGGCTCACTATGATCTCTGATCTCCAGGTAAACTTTATTTACTAACATACAAATAAAATCACATTTCAGTACAATTAAAATATCACCACATGCCTGGAACTGTAAATCCATACAGAACTCATGGTGATGGAATTCATAGGCAACAGGAGTGAATCTACTGCGATTATTTCGCTAAATGGACATAGTATCAAAGTGCTCTAAATGTATATTTCTATACACATAGTTTCTTTGTTCAGTGGACAGTGGTTAACACACACTCACAACTAGTCAAACCGAAGAGAATGAGTATGGCACATCAATATCACAGCTGAACTCCAAAAGCCTAGGGAGCTTCTTAGAAGAGATGTCAGAAAGATTGTAATAGCCTGAAGTTGGGGTGACCAGAGCAAAACAGTGTCTTCTGTACACAACAGGACTACTATATTCATGAGCTCACAGCAGCTGTGGTTCTTTGCATAAAATCTGAAAAGGATAAAACTAGCCAGCACTCTAACACAGAGTTCAAGGGACTCATTAATCCCCACAGCTTGCTGAAGATCTATTCACCATTGATAGCTTCTAGGGGAGAGAGTCATTCTCTTTAAGGGTATGGATCCTGGTAACTGATAATGCTCCAGTGGATGACCCCTCACCCAGGAATACATCAGCAGCACAAATGGGACATGGTGAGTTTAAAAAAAGAAAGCACAAAGCTGGGAAGGGTTGGGGTAGATCTGGAAGGAATTGGGGTTGGGAAGGGAGAGTCAATAAAAATGCACTGTATGCACGTACAAAATTCTCAAAAAAATTAAAAATATTATATTAAAAATCTTATCCCAGTTAGAATGGCTAAGATCAACAAAGCAATAAACAACAAGTCCTGAGAAAATGTGGGGATAGGGAAGCCCTCACTGACTGTTGGTGGGATTGAAAACGGGGGACACTACACAGAAAACCAGTGTGGAGAATTCTCAAAAATCTAAAAAGTTATTGCTACCATATGACCCAGCTATACCACTCCCAATGCTCAAAGGATTCAACATCCTACTCTACAGATGCTTGCTCAACCATGTCCATTGCTACTCTACTCACAATAGCTAAGAAATGGAGACAAATGTCCTTCAACTGATGAATGGATAATGAAAAAAGTGGTCAAAACACATTGTCATACTATTCAGAAGTAAAGAAAAATTAAATCATGACATTTGCAGGTGACTACATGGACCTAGAAAGTAGCACATTGAGTAAAGTAACTGAGACAGGGAAACAGAAATACCACATGTTCTCTCTTGTCTGTGGTTGCTTGCTTTAAATCTTCAGATGTCGACATATAACATGGAGTAATTGTAGAAATCAAGAAAGTAAAACATGATTGGCGGGACACTAGAAAGGGGAACACCAGGAAACAAGTGTTATGAAAAGGGAAGTGGGGGAAATTGGGGTATGAGGTTCAGTTGGAAAAAGGGTAGGGTAATCAATACATATATAGAGAGAGGGATAAGTAACATTAAGGATCTGTTAAAAAGCCATAGGGGATCATACTGTTTTATATGTACTTAAATTACATATAATACATGGTAAGTATACATACACACTTATATGCACCTAAACTATATATAGTTTCAATAAAGCAGTTCTACTTGTAGAAATAATGCCTCTAGCAAGAGCCATGAACTATATGACAGAGACCCCAGTGCCTGCTGTAAGCAACCTCCTTTCAAGTTGTTGGTCTGGTGAGTGCAAGAGATTCATAAAAAATATAAGCTACTGGGCTGCCTCCCAGAAGTTGAAGGTAAGTTTCTATTGCTGACAACACCATGTACTTTGAACAAAGGACTTTAAAGATTTGATCTGGCTCTGGCTCCTCCCTGAGAACTAACTTTCACAGTCTGAAAAGTGCTATGCAAGCTGCCAACAGAGAGAAACAAGCAATTGTCCTACTTAACTAACAGCTGTAAACCACAGCAGTGGCCAGTATGGTAACATAGCCTGAAAGTGTAAGCGTGGCACTCTTATATTGGCAGTAACCAATAGTTTTCTAATCAGACTTAAGGCCTGCTCAATAGGAGGGAAATGAGGTCTGGTCCTGGAAATCTAGCCAGCTACCCGAGGCTAGCAAGTGAAATCGTGGATCCTAGAGGAGAACTTACTACTGCCACTTTACTAAGCCAGAATAATTCTTAACTACATTCTAAATACTTATGCTTATTCCTGTATGTAAGTGTAGCTCTCACCCTTCATCGAGGAAATTTCTTTCCATAGCATGTGGAGACCCTTACGGAAAGACCCAACTAGTTAAAATGCAGAAAGCAGCTGGTTGTGGGGTATGCAGCCCCAGCCAATATATCTGCAACACATCCCCACACCTAAGACCCAGAGAACATTTCTGAGAGGAGGTTCAGAAAGACCCAGAGGACCAGAATGACCTATGAGAAATAGTGTTTTCTAGACCTGACAGGTATGCTATACCTATGAAATCCCAACAATATGGTTACCTCAACAAGACCTGCAGTGACCACACCAGTTGATGTTCCAGAGTGGGTGGAAAAAATTTCACACAGCCCCTCCACTAGATTAAGAACTGCAAGAAATCAATGGGTTGGAGGATGGGAATCAGTTTTCTTTCTGATAGGTTATCCAATCCTAAGTAGTCAGATCTAGACACATGCACATATGGACAACATTAATTGGACTTGTGTGTGTGCACGTGCACATGTGAATAATAATTGAAGAAGTCATGATTTTGAGGGGTGAATCAGAAGACATGGAGGGGGAGAGGAAGGGGTGGAAATGACATAAATACACTATTCATGTATAAAATTCTAAAATATAAAAAGTTTTTAGACAAAGTTAATAAGGGAATATGTACTGGAAAGAAGTTTATAGATATTTTCACAGCTTTGGTACAATGAGCTATATAAAAGAACCCCAATTCACCTACTATGGACTAGATCATTTGAGTAGCTTACCACTTAAAACTCTGCCAAAAACAAATCTCCAGATGGAGCTAATAGGTTTTCTGCCCTACCCCCCATTATAGGTTTCTTGGTGGCACAGCAAGCCAAATCAAGCTGAATTGAAAAAGTATAATAACAGGTTTATTTGAGCAAAGAAACTCCTAGATGGGTTCTGCAGTCCCAGAGATTGAGGTCAAAGAAGCTACATCCCCCAACTGTGGCAGGGACACATTCATTATAGGTTGTAGGCGAGGAGTGATGACTTGTCTGCCACAAGCTAGGTTTGTGCCTGAGTATGGTCAAAAACTGAGCACTTTTAGGTGGGAGACTTGGGTGGCTGGCAACTTCAGCAGAGGAAGCTGCAGTTGCCACCAAGAAAGTGGAACTGGGCTTTTTTATGCCTTTCCTTTGTTTGGAGACTCTGAGCTGGCAGGGTTTGGAGAGAGAGAGAGAGAGAGAGAGAGAGACAGAGACAGAGACAGAGACAGAGACAGAGACAGAGACAGAGACAGAGACAGAAATGGGGTTTTCTGCATCCTGCAGTGGTGAGCTGGAGGTTCCAACTGATCAGAGGCTAGTTCCACTTTTACAAAAAGAGTACTTAGTAAGCAAATACCAATTCTATATGATCTCTTTCAGAATATCTATCAACTTGAATTATAAGTATGGTATTATATTGCTACCAAAACAAGACAAAGATAACATGAAAACCCCATTGTAGACTAACTGCCCTCATGAATATAAATACAAAAATCTATTTACATTTAGCAAATATGATTCAGCAATATCTAAAAGTAATAAGGAAGCAGTCATAAACAATGACCAGGCAAGTGTGGATTAATATGTGAAAGTTATCATATTAATAAGTTAAAGATAGAAATGTATAAAATTTTATCAGTTGATGCAGAATAAGTATTTGACAAAATTCAAACTTTTTTCTCATATAAGTAAGCCCTTAGAAATAAAAGGAGCTTCTTCAACTTGTTGAAAAACATCTACAAACCTCATGGCTAATTCTTATATATAGCAGTGCAGACTGAATGAATTCTCTGGAGACTAAAAACTAGGTAAAGATGTCCATTTCCATCTCTTCTGTTCTGAAAAATACAGGCAATGCTAGGCAGCATAAGGAAAGATCATGGAAGAGAAGGCACACACAGAAATAAACAGACCTGTTTCCAGAAGACATTATGTATATTCAGAGAGTATACAGAAACTCCTAGGCTTGGCGAACAGAGTTCATCAATGTTATAAGATACAAGATGAAGCCGGGCGGTGGTGGCGCACGCCTTTAATCCCAGCACTAGGGAGGCAGAGGCAGGCGGATCTCTGTGAGTTCGAGGCCAGCCTGGGCTACCAAGTGAGTTCCAGAAAAAGGCGCAAAGCTACACAGAGAAACCCTGTCTCGAAAAACCAAAAAAAAAAAAAAAAAAAAAAAAAAAAAAAAAAGATAAAAAGATACAAGATGAACATGCTAAAGTTAACTGTATTTCTTCTATATGCCCACAGTGAACACATGGAAACCAAAATTTAAAATATGATAACATTAACAATTACTCAAACCAAGAAAAAGATATAGCTGTAAATCTGGCAACACATACATAAATTTTGTGGGATTCAAAGTATAAAATGTGAAAGAAAAAATAAATGATTTAAATAAATTATGATTCCATGTTTATGGAATTGGACTTGTATATGGTTAGGTCATTGAGGGCAATACCCTTCAAACAGATTAATGTAGCACCAGTTGGACCTAGTTAATTTTCCAAAGAGAAGCATGAAATAAAAATAGCAAGCATGGCTTCTGAATCATTTTCTCACTATGAGATCTTTTCTCCATGGACTCCCACCATGATGCCATCTGCTATGTTTGATGTAGCTAGAAGGCATTCCTAAGAGGCTAACCTCTCAACTTTCAGCCTCCAGACTTGTGAGTTAAATAAACCTTGTTTTTCTTTACAAAATAGCTAGGTACAACAAAAGAAAAAAGACCAATACAACAACTGGAAACTAGAATAAGTACTATTACTGTTACAAAGTTGTAAAGAACTTGAGTGCATTGTGTCATGTCCTAGGACTTTCTAGAATGCAGAAATTGCAATGAATTGCAGTACATTATGCAATAGAATTTTTTTTTGATAAGGATTTCCGTGTATAGCTCAGGCTGGTCTCAACCTTGTTATTAACCCAGGCTAGCCTGGAACCCCTGATTCTCCCACTTCAGTCTCCCAGCTGCTAAGATTACAGGTATAAACCAACAAGTTCAGCTTGTCTGACTATTCAACTGCTTACAAAGAGAGAGAAGAGATGACTTAGAACATCAAGTTAAAAGGGAAACAATAGAAAGACTTGGAAAATTCTCAGCCTAGCTATATGGAGGATGAAAATTCATTAAAAAGAGAGGAATTAAGAGTGTGACTAAGTAATTAAAGAGACTGGCAGGAACAGAAGAAATCATCAAGCTAATGAGAGAAAGACCAGACATTTTACTGATGGTGGAGTTTGTCCCTTCCTTCACAGGTCCACATGACTTACCTATACCACTTCTTGGCATATGCTCAAGGGACTTGACATCTTGCTTTACAAATACTTGCACAGCCATGTTCATAACTTCCCTATTTACAATAGCCAAGGAATGGAAGCAAATAAAATGTCCTTCAACAAATGAATGTATAATGGCAATATGGTACTTCTATACCATAGAATACTATTCAGCTATAAAGGAAAATGAAATCATGAAATTCACAGATTAGTGGATAGAACTATAAACTAATGCACTGAGTGAGGTAATCTAGATCCACAAAAACAAACACAACAAGTTCTTTCATGGGTGCCTAGTTCTGAATCTTCAGGAGTTTGTATATAATCTAGATTAACCACAGAAACCATGAAAGTAAAGGAGGATCACTGTGGAATGTTAAGGATCACAACTAAAGAGGGGAATGGCAGAGGTAGGTAAAATTTATTGAGAAAGGGGAAAAATAGGGAGAGGAAGCTTTAGTGGGGAGGGTGGAGGAAGGCCCAGACAGAAGGAGAAGGGGAGCAAGGAATAAATAATGCTACAGATGCTTGAAAACATCGTAAAGAATCATATCATTTTGCATAATAATAACACAACAAGATATCTGTAGTCACACTTGTACCTTGATGGTAACCAATAGCTGTCACATTGGGTTTAATGACTGACCAAGAGGAATAAAATCATATCTGCTACTGGAAACTTAGCCAACCACCTAGTTAGGTCATATATCTTGGAGGAGTACCAGCTACTGCCACTTTCCTAAACAAGAATAATTACTAACTGCATTCTGAATATTTATTCTTACACCCACAGATATGCATAGCTCTCACCTCTCATCAAAAAAGCTTCTTTCACAGCAGACAGAAATTATTTAAAAAAAAAATACAACTAATCAAAATGCAAAGAACAACTGATTGTGGGGTGCCCATTCATAATTGATACATCTGCAATGCAACCCTTACACCTAAGGTCCAAGAGCATTGCAGAAGAGGGGGCAGAAAGGTTGTAAGAGCCAGAGGAACAGGGAGTCTGCTGCAAGACTGCAACTCCTAGATTTGACAGCGGAGACATGTGCATGGAATCTCAAAAATATGGCTGCTTAAAAAAGACCCGAACAATGACACCATTTAACAAGTCAACGTGGATGGGGAAAATCACATGGGGGTCCTTTCTCTAGGTGAAGAGCTGAAAGTAATTTAAAATGTCTGAGTAAAGGAGAATTAGTAGTTTCCAGAGATGAGGACCTAAATGTTTATCCAATCCCAAGTGGTCAGCCCTTTTAAAAATGCAAAAACAAACAAAAAAAAACAAAATAAAACACAAAATGGACTCAACAGATTGCATTTACATATTTATTTTTATATATATGTAACAATAATAAACACTAAGAAGTAATGAATTCGAAAGTGAGTATCAGGGTATTGTTGGAGTTGTTGGAGGGAGGAGAGGAAGGGGGAAATGGTGTATTTAAGTTAATTAAAATATATAAATTAAATTAATTTTGTGATTACATTTTATAATTATAAAACATTTAAATACCATGGCCATCTCATAGAAGGTCGAGTTTATTTAGACTTATGGTTCGAGAGGGTGAATCCATAATGATGGAGAAGTGTGGTAGCAGGAAAATCAGAGCAGGAAGCTGTGGAGAGGGTGAACAGGAAGTGGAACAAAGCTATAAACTCTCAAGGCCTACTCCCTGACTCCTATGAAGTATTTTCTTCAGTAGATATTTACCTCCTAAGGTTTCCTAGTCCACCTCCTCCCAAAACAGAGTCACCAGCCCCTGGAGACCAGTGTTCAATTAGCTGACCCTATGGAAGGTATTTCTGAAACGACCACATTTATCCTTTTACCCTAAGGTAATGTCCAATCTTGATGATAAAGTGAGTTTCTTGAAGGCAGCAAAAAGAGAGATTTTTTTTTTCTAATCCAATCTGCTGTTTTGTGGGTTTTGACTCAGGAATTAGTATTCAGAATTATTAATGAATGGTGTATATTAATTCCTGTCATTTTGCTGATTTTATAACATTGAGTGGTTTCGTTTCCTCATTTGCTTAACACGTGTTGTGGATTCTTTTTGCCTTCTGTAGGTTCTTTCATGTGTTAACCTTCTCAACAAATCTACAATATTCTTTCTAGTATCCCTGTAGAGTTGGCTTGGTGCACATGAATTGCTTTAATATGCTTTCATCATGGAAAGATGTTATTCTCCTTATTGTGACTCTTTTGCTGGATATGGCAGTGTGGATTGGCTGCTATGGGCTTTTATAACTTGAATTATATTCTTCTGTACCCTCTTGCTTTCTATAGAGTTTGCATTGAAAAATAAGCTGTTTTTTTTTCCTGGTGGGATTACCTTAATATATATCTTGATGTGTCTTTCTTGCCACTTTCAATACACTTTCTTTATTCTGTATATCTACTATTTTTACTATAATATATTTTCTTTTCTGTTACTATATATTTGATATTATATATACCTCTTGTACTTGGGTGGGCATCTTCTTCCCTTCATTTAAGAAAATTTTTCTGACTTTATTAAAAATATTTTCTATACCTTTGATGTGGAATTCTTCTATGTCCATCATTCATAGATCTGATATCCAAAATATTTTCTATGTCCTATTAATATTTCATATTTATCATTGATTATGATTGAATCATCTCATTTATATACCTTGTCTTCAAGCCGTGATATTTTGTCTACCACATAATATATTCTATTAGTGAAGATTTCAAATCATCTTTTCATTTGACCTACTGAAATTCTTACTTCTAGCATCAATCTTAATTTGGGTTTTCTTTAGTATTTCTATCTCTTTGTTGAATTCTATTTTCATATCTCAAATTGGCTTCTTATTTAATTCATTTTTGTCTGTGTTCTCTTCAAATTAATTCAGGAAATCATTTCTGTCTCAGGGTTAACATTGCTGTGATGAAACACCATGATCAAAGCAACTTGGGGATGAAAGGTTTTATTTTGCTTACACTTCCACATCACTGTTTATCAAAGGAGTCAGGGTGAGAGCTCAAACAGGACGGGAATCTGGCTAGAGGCAGGAGATAATGCAGAAACCTCAGAGGAATGCTGCTTGCTGGCTTGCTCATCCCACCCTAAGACAGAAATTGGTAACAGTGGGGTATTGCTGTGGCAGACCTACCTATGTGTTTTTGGGAGGACTGTGGAAGGACTTAGGAACTTTCAGCTAGAAAAGCCATTGAGTTTTCAAAGTTTTGTGAGCTGATCTGTGGGAGGTTGAAAGATTAGAGTGTTGAGTGAATTGCAGGCTATGGAGGCCTGGTGTGTGAGGTTCCAGAGAGAAGTTTGAGAGTTACTTAAAGACTCTGTCAGGGCCATTGCATATTTTGAGTTAAGAATCAGAATCCTGGTCAGCTGGGACTGAAGAATCAGCTGTGATTAACAAGAGATCAGAAACAGTAAACTGAAACCTTTGCTGGTCAGCTGGAGCTGAAAACTTATCGGTGATTAAAAAGAGACCAGCATCATTTGAGGTGAAGTCTTCTTGGGAGCATTTCCTTAGAATGAACACACTGAGGCAGTGTTCCAGAGGCAGCCAAGGTTGTACCTAATGCTGACAGCTGAATGTGGTCATGTGTAAGAGTCTCCTAGGTGGTACTGGCTTTGAAGTAATGAAGGAGTCATTGACAGCAGCTGAGGTTAAGCACTGTGAGAGGCCAGGAGAGGCCTTTGGTCAAGGTGCGGCCTCAGCAGCTGAAGGCCCAGGAGTCAAGAGATCATGTAGATAAATTAAGGCTTGGTGCCAGAAAGAGAGGCCAAAAGAGGCTATTGGTGAAAGTAAAACCTTGTTCTAAAAGACCTCAGCAGTTTGGAGATGCCAGGACCATGGGATGATCACTAAGAACAGCAGCAACTGTGGAGTAGAGCCAGGCAGTAAACAGCACTCCTCCATGGCTTCTGTTTAGCTCCTGCCATCAGCTTCCTACCCTCTTTGAGTTCCTGCCCTGACTTCTTTCAATGATGAGCTGTGATATGTAAGTGCAAGCCAAATAAACTCTTCCCTTAGAAGTTGCTCTTGGACGTGATGCTTTATCACAGCAATAGAAACCTTATCCAGGGTGGGGGCTCACAATCCTCTACTCTTATGAGCTGGGGTACACAAGCAGAAATACCAAGAGCAAGTCATCAAAACTGGTGTGCCCACAGGGTGCTAAGTATGTGCTTTGGGTGAAGGAAGTGTCTTGGAGCTGGAAGTTCAGTAGAAGTGCATGCCAAGACAGGGGTCATATGCCCTCTGGCTTCACCAAACAGGAATACATACTAAGATGTGAAAATTTCACTAGGGCCAGAGGTCCCACACCCTCTAGCTTCACTAGACAGGATATGAGCAGTGTGGCAGGAGTCTGTAGAATGTGGGCTTTTAACAAACATAATACAATAAAGATATTGTTAAATGTAAAAAACAACAACAACAAAAAAAACCTGGGCCAAAAGAAAGATAAACTTTGAAGCTGATTTTTTTTTTGGGGGGTGTCCTTAAAATTGGAAATGTCTGGTTATATGCATGTAGGGGATCCATAGAACTTGTGCTGTTTCTATGAGTTACATAAAAACTTGTGATTTTCTGTTCCCAATGTCCATCAAAGCTGTTTTCATTGTCCTTCTGTGTGTACTTGGAGGCCTCTATTGGCCACCTTAAACTTCCCTGTCTGTGGGGTAGACATGTTCTCCTATGTTCTTGAGACTCACATCCTGTGCCCTGTGTGTCTCGTGTTCTAGTTAGGAGATGTTGCCTACATCCACTGTTGAAGGGAGGAGAAACCACAACTCTAGAAACAGAATAGGCCAAGGACTTTTCTCTGTGCTTTCAAACCCAATTTAGTGTTAATCACCCAACTAGAGGAACATAGTTGTAGATGCTAAGTATTGTGAGGAGATTCGGAGTGTTGGGACTCTACAGCAGTGGGTGGCAGAGAGCTGGCAATGTGGGTTGATTTAGCCACTGACCTCAGATTCAAGCTATTAAATGCCAGAGTTATTTTCAGTGACTGAGGTTTTCTCTTGGCCACAGATGGTAGGACTGCCTTTCTGTATCTACTGCCTGTGCCAAGGTGTCTGGCACATGTAATTTTTGGTTTGTCAGAATCTGGCCTTCCCACTCTCCAGTGCTGCCCCCTGGAGCTCTTTCTCACCCTGGGATTATGGCAAGTTAAATTCAGGATTCTGGACTTGTAATTGTTTCCTGTTCTCAGGTCTGCAAGCAAACTAACTTTAAATATTTTTTGGCAACTTTTAAAAACATTTTAAAGTAAAATACAATTGCATCACTTCCCCCTTCCTTCCCTTCCCTCAGCTTCTCCCAGGCACTTTCCCTCCAACCACTTCCCATGTCCCCCCAAATTGATAGCTTCTTTCTTTTGGATTATTATTATCAGAATACACATATATAACTAATATAACCAACTTTAAAGCCACAAGCTCCCTCTTAAGATTACATCTTGCTACTGCCCTCTGACTCATAGAATAGCAAATAGGATTCTGCTCTCCTATTGACCTGTCAGAGGAATCACTGTCTCACCAAACTCACAGCTGATTATGAGGCTTGTGGGAGTAACTGAACCACAGATTTTTTTGGACAAGGCTGCCTAACTTACTGTCTGAATGATGCTTTGGCTTCCTATACCCACCTGGGAGTTATATGGCTGGAGGTGGTTTTGATTTGTCTTATTTCTTTTCTTAGATCCCTTCTCTTTTTCTCTGCACTTTCTTTTTTCTGTTCTGTCACTACCTTTATCAATTTACAAAGCACTTCCTCTCTTTTTCTCCTTGGGATAAAAATGATATGTTAAATCTGAATTCTTCTCTCTCACAACATCACACAGAGGTAACTTATAGTTTGACACTTTCTCAGAAGTCATTCTAGCTCTTCTTAGTGCAAGTAAGATCCCATTCTCTGTATCTCCTAAAGTATATGTACTCAGCTATTAATGGGCATCTATAATAACTTTAACTTTAATGATGACTAAAACTGCTACAAATGTTCATGTGTAGATTTTTTATGGACATGGGTTTTAGCACATTTGAATAAATACTAATGCTTAAAATTTCCAGGAAATATGATTAATGCATATTTTATTCTGTAAGAAATTGTCACACAGCTTCAAAATTTTTGTTTTATTTTGTATTTTCTTTTATTAACACCTTTCATATCTAAGGAATTCTCAACTATACAATTTAACCCGTTAGAAAACTAGAGCCAAGTTTTGTAGTTGAGTGGTGAAAGATTCATCCAGGACTGCAGGGAGAGGACAAAGCAGGGCCTCTGAGAATCCAGTACCAGCACTTACAGTAAGATGCATCTGAAAAGTTCTTTCAAATACAGAGAACCAGTGTCCTAACTAAATGAGAATCTACAGACACCACTGCAACAGAAAACAAAGTTCTGTTTCTAAGGACTAAAATGGAAGAGATTTGTGTTTTCACAAAAATATTGCCTCAAAGTTCTCCAAATGAATGTTCCTCCTTGGTGTATTTGCTTTGGCTAATTGAAAATATAATTTCCACATAGAAATTCCATATGTTGCTATACTGTCAGTTCTTACAACCAAAACAAAGGTTCCTGGTAGATTTTTACATCTTCAAATCACCTCTCACAAAAAAAAAAAAAATCCCTTTTCCTTTAGAGATGTCCACATTTCTTGGTTTTTGTTGTTGTTATTGTTTGTTTGTTGTTTTGTTTTGATAGAGAATTTTCCTATAAAGCTCAGGCTATCCTTGAACTTGCCCTTCTCTTATCTCAGCTTCTCAAATACTGGGATTACATGATGCCTCTGAGAGAATTAGCATCTTCAGGACAAAAAAAGGCAGTTCTCAATTAACTTGAGGATCTGCTTCTCAGTATCATTTTTAAGTTCTTTATATAGTAAGTGAATAAAAGGTCTCTGGTTTGAGGTTCAAGGGGGGACTAAAGCAAATTATCCCTTTGAGTAATATGCTGAGTAATTTTTTTGTAGTCTTGATATCAGCTAGGTTCATCTGAAAAGAAGGAAAGGCATCTATTCTATGGCCTGTAGGCAACTCTTTGAGGGCATTTTCTTGTTTGCTGATTGATGTGGGATCAATACTATAGGTGGTGTGCCCTTGGCTAGGTGGTCCTGAGTTGTACAAAAGAGCAAGCTGAGTGATCCACAAAAAGCAAGCCAGTAAACAATCCTCCATAATCGTTGATTCAGTTTCTGCCACAAGATTCCTGCTTGAGTTCTTGTCTTGTCTTTTTGTGATGATGGACTCTAACCTGTAAGTTGTAATGAACCCTTTCCTAACTATAGCTGGTTTTGGTCATGGTGTTTATAAAGGTAATGGGAAGCAAACTAGAACAGGTAAGATGTTTATTAGAAGAGTTATTAATGCCCTGGACCAACAGACAACAACATGACAAGGGCGCTGAGGAGCACACAGGCCTGTAGCAGAACATGAGTCTCTTAAAGGTTTCAGAAGAAGGCAGAAGTTTCATGGTACATGGTTGAGTAGTAAACAGAGCTCCTTTGTAGTCAGGCTGTCTCTGGCCTCAGAAGATGGAAAGAGGTGTCTTGTATTACCAGAAAGGGAGGAAGGATTTTTGATAACATGGGACTTAGAGAATGTGGTAGAAGTGATGGAGAGGCACATTTAGTTAAGATGTATCCATCATACAGCTAGAGGGTGTACCATCTTAGCTCTGATACCTTGGCATCTGGTAGCCTTAGTTTGTAAATATATTCAAGGAAATGAGAGTTAAGGAGTTAGTTATTCTGGAATTCAGTCAGCTGGGAAGTCTGTTAGGATACTTTTGATTCACAGACAAGCTGGCCATTATTTCACAGAAGCTATGAGAAAGAGACTGCTGCAGGTTGATGTGGACTTATTAGACCCTAGCCTAGACCCAAACCTTACAATGAGATGGTTAATTGTGACTATTTTGTTGGTTATTGTTGGTAACCTGCCAATTCAGACTACCACTACAGTGAAGTGAGAATATGTGTGTAGTGCAAGAGATGTTTTAGGGGGCCTCTTGCTGTTACTATACCCTATGATTGAGGACAATGGGAGATTTTAACATTCAGGCATATTGATAAATAACCTAGACCCTTCAGGAATGAAGGTATAGATCATACTTATCAGAGAAAAACCAAAAACTTATGAGGTGCTTGCTGAGGTGGAAGTAATACAAAATGGTTAGTAGGTTATACGTAGCTATAAAGACAAGTTCAGGCTATGTGACAGTTATAGAAACAAAGATTGTGATTGTCATGTTCCTGTCTTATTTTGTTAAGACTATGTTTGTGAAGATATACCATATATTAAGCAGCTATTTATATTTAATTTCATTTATTTATCATGTAATGTAACATCAATTGAGATAGTATTAGCAGTTAAGTGTTATGCATCTGTTATCATATTTAAACTATGAAATATTGAAAGACTAAACATTCCTCTATTTTTAGAGGATTGTGGATTTTTGCCTTCTATTATGGGAAAAGAATATTATTTATTTGGTCTCACATCAGATAATTATAGCATGTTAGGCAGAATTATGAGATTGTCTTCATATGGAAATTAAGCATGACATAGGGAAATGTGGCTGGACTTCGAGTTGGCAAGCGTTGGACCCATGATGGTTAATCCTGGTTGTCAACTTGAATAGATATGGAATCAACTAAAATACACATCTATGGGAGAGTTTGAGATGACATTTCCAGGAAAGATTACCTGAGGAAAATCCTCCCAGAGAGTTGATGGCCTAAATATGAAGAGGTCCAAGAAAAAGCAGTGTTGCTGGCCTGCTTGCCTTCAGCGCTTGCTGGTGAGTATATTTATCTTTTGTCATTATTAACACTGATGCTATTTTTCAGCCAGCTTCTGTCGTCTTGCAATGCAGACTAGAAACCAGTGGCTCTCCAGGAATCCTTTAGATCTTCATCACCAGATTGAGATGACTGAGACACCTAGCCTCATGGACTAAGCAGGTACTGTGTTCTCAGATTCTCTAGTGTGTAGATGACTATTGGATTATCCAACCTCTATTGTGCAAGCTAATCCAATAACATTTTATATTATGTAGTCATTCTGTCAATTCAGTTCCTCTAGGGAGTCCTGATTAATATAAAAGCTTCTAAATAAATGGGCTCTGACTTCTTTTTACCTCCCATGTATTTGAAAGGACTAGTCTCAGAAACACATAGCTGTGCATCTTTTATAATACCAAGAGCTTGAAGCCACTGCCTCCTCAGCTGTCATAGCAGATGACACTGCCCTCTTCCCACATGAAGCTTGGAAACTTGCTTTCTTTTGTAGTTTTGCTCCATGAGGGAGCCATCCTTGAGCACTGTGGGCCTCCTTTAGTAATTCCTGGTATGCAAGGCAATGGTTGGTAACCCCATTGTTCTGTTTGCTTTGTCGTCATACCTTGTAATTTCTTCTGTAATGCTCAGGGATTTCCTCTGGTAGCAAGATTAGACAGCTCCACTCTCCAGCCATCTCCTTCTCCCTGATCCTAGCGAGCATTGACTTTGAGAATAAAGCTGAGCCCATGGGTCCTAATCTGGGTTAGTAGGTGTCTATCTTTCTAGACACTTAGGATCTGCATAAATGTAGATGTGTATATTTTAAGGGAACTAGATAACAGATGTAGAAGAAAATTATATAGAGAGAAATGAAATAAGATGCTATTTTACCTTTAATATCACTACCAAAGAAATACAGTTTGATAAAGAAAAAGCTAGTGAGCCATATAGATGACTTTCTGTGAAAAGTTGCCTCTCCTTGCGGATTAAACATCATAAAATCTTCCTGCTTTCCATAAGTTTATAATTCAAAAGCCAAACATATAGCTCCAAGATGAACTTTGTCTATCTGGTTAGTGGTCCCTAGACTTTCAGAAAAAAAGGCAAATTAAAAAACTCAATTTTCAAACTACTATTTATAGTCACTATTATTTAATTAGGGGAAGAACTTGTTTTAACACTTCTGGGCATGTGGTTTAGTGGAAGAATACATTATTTGCTTTCATGGTTGCCTGGTTTCAGCATCAAGTACCCCCAAACAATAATAAATTACATAATCATTAAAAAGTATTACAATAGGGAAATAATCTCAGATTGATTATATTTTGTTCTCTGAAAATTCAGCACACTGAGGCACATACTTTATATATATTGACTGAGACTACCAAAACTTTAAGGCAGAGAGACTGGCACCTGGGGACCTTTTCTGAAAACTATAGCAATAAATGTTAAGAGCTATCCATGCCAGGTGATAATTGGCAGGTTTCTTTGCTTATGTCAAATTCTTTTGGAGGCTCTTGGATGTCAGCATGCTACCCACATATAACATTGTACTTTATACATACTACTTAGAATGTTACATTTCTGTTTGCATTTATTATTATACACACTTGGGTGGAATTGCCATAGACTTTTCTGTCCCTGTGTTGGAGAAGCACCTTCTGATTTTGACAGGGAAACTGCACTATGCAAAAGTTGAGCAGAGCCTTTTCTGCAGGCTGTGCACTCTCACAGTGCTTCAGTATCTCCTCCCGAGAATGTGGGATCATTGTGTTCCCACTGTCTTCCTTGTGGTACAAAGCAAATCTTTACTGACTTTGGCAGCACACACTTCCAGTGGGAAGTAAATCTAGAATGATCAAGAGAAAGGAGTGCCAAGGATGACTAAGTGGGAAGGCACTCTATTCTAAAATCCCTCTTCCTTTGCATTTTCTCCCAACCAGGGGATATTTCATCACACTTACCAGCCCACAGGGAGAGGATAGATGCATCAAACTGCTGAAATCACCAAGGAGATGAATTAAGGTAGGATAGAACGGTAGACAACCCATTGATATGGTCTGGATATATCCAAGGCAGTAGAGATATGGCCACCTTCTAGGTATGCGAGATGACAGACCATGGCTGACTTCCAATGTCTGTGCTTTACACAGTCCTTGGCTAGATCTCTAAGGCAACATATAAGACCTTGAAGAGAACCTTTGGAAAAACCCTTCCAGTCCAGAATTTTGGAGAGCCCTTTCATAGTATATCACAGATATATATCTTGCCCTTTCTGATAGATATTTTAGTTTCTTGGCCTTGGCACCTAAACCAGTGATTTTTAACACTTTTTCTGTTCTACTGCTTAAGAAACACAACACATTCCTAGTCAAACAGCAGAAAATCCCACATAGTGGGGAAGAGTGATTGAACACTCTTTTATATGATTTATAGGCTTATCTCATAACTCAAATGCTATTGAAAATTATTAATCTCAACTATAAGAGAACATATGTATTTGTCATAAATTAACTTGATACTAGAACACATATCTTTTCACTGTGTATGTGGTTTATGTTCATGTGTGTGTGCATGCAAGTATAGCTGCACATGTGTTTGCACTCTTGTGGAGGTAGAGGTCTATATCAAGAGTTTTCTTCAATCATTCCCTGACTTGATTTTTGAGACAAGGTCTCTTGCTGAACCTGAAGCTTACCAATGTGGCTAGGCTGGCCGGCCAGTGAGCTCTAAGTTCCTCCTTCCTACTTCTTCAGCACTAGGATTACAGACATGTACCACTAGACCCAGATTTTTTTCTGTGGGTGCTTGGAACCCAAACGTGGGTACTTATGCTTGCCTAGCAAGCACTTCATCAATGAAGCCATCTCTCTATCCCTTGAACATGTATCTTATTGCTATGTCCAGTATAGAGTACACAGTATTAGGTACATAATAGTAAATCTGAATAAATGTTGGCTGAATAAAATTGAATAATGGATAGACAAAATATTTGCAGAATAATGCAGTAGAATATTTTAAGATGTGTTACTTTTGTTCATGTTGCATTTGTTTAACTCTGTGAAGCTGTATTACTGTGCCTGTGTAAAACACCTGATGGTCTATTAAATAACGGGGGAATATCAAGGCAGGAGAAAGGGTAGATGGGGCTGGCAGGCATATAGAGAGGAAGAAATCTGAGAGGAAAGACCTAGCAGCCAGAGAAGGGGAAGGACATCAGAGGCCAGCCACCCAACTACACAAACACCAAGCCATGGAGAAAGAGTAAGATTTATAGAAGTAAGAGAAAAGGAAAAGCCCAGATGTAAAAGATAGATGGAATAATTTAAAGTTAAGGAAAGCTGGCAAGAAATTAAGCCAAGCTAAGTCTGGGCATTCATAATTAAGAATAAGCCTCCGTGTGCACTTTATTTGGGAGCTGGGTGGCAGGCACCCAAAAAGAGAACAAAAACCTCCAACAACAAAATGAATTGATTGATTAATAAACGTAAAAAATGTGGGTGTTATTTAAGAAGAAATTGCCCAGCTATGAAGCTGACTAGGCAATGCCTTTTCAGCCCACAGCCAAAGATTCAGGTATAGATGCCTAACAGAATCATGGTATTCACACCAGATATTCAATAAATGGATTCTGGGCCAACTCTGTTCATGCCATGTTTTTATATTTGTTGTTGTTGTTTGTTTTTTACTTTTTTACAGTCTAGATGACTACCTATAGTAATCAGAAGAGCTGAGTTAAGGTGGGAAGCATTGAGACTAATTCTAGGATGGCATTACCACACTTAAGCAGCCCTAAAACTATTGGCCGGAACTCAATGCAGTGTTTGAGGGGTTTCCTATAGGTCTGAGATGGTGAATGTCTACTTGTCCTCATTAACATTACTTTCATAAATCTCATCCAGACCCTAGGCTCTTCTTCCTCAGTGTCCCAAATCCCCTCCCTTATCTCCTTATCTGAAGCCCATTTCTGTATTTCCTAACCCCATTAATCCCTCCATGTGGGACATAACTCAAATATCAGAATCCTGCTTTGTATCAGAGGTCTGTAGAACAGAATCTAGCCTGGGAGAGGAAGGCCTTCTGTTCTGGGTTTCCTGAGATGCAGATTTCTCCTAACCATCCAGTCCATTTAGTATATTCATGTGTAATCACATCTAAGTGAAAGATGTTGGGATTTGTTGTTGTGTTTTTATGAATGACAAATTTCATTCCTTACATTTCTCTCCCTTTATCATTCCCTACTTCCCATGCATCCTCTAATTCTGGGACATCTGGATACTGAGGTGTGTACCTTGACACTGTGACTGTTCTCACTGTGAGAAGAGGAAGAATTGTGGAAGTATTATTTATCTTTGCATCCCCAAATAAGTAGTGGTAGAAAAGTACTTTTTGTGTTGTTTGTGTAAAAAAAATGTAATGTTTGTGTAAATCTCTGTCAGCGTTATGACCTCGTGACTAATCAGTCACTAATATAGAAAATACATAATTTCATCTCATACATACCTATAGATCATGCAGGTAAAACCATGATATAAACTTTTTCAGTAACTAAATGGGAAAATATTTTTCCTTGATGCACAGTAGGAGTGGAGGATGGAGTTAAGCTATTGATAATCAGGATGATGATATATCAGCTTGATCTCATGAGGATAAATGACAGCAATGGCTACATCACAGCCTTCAGATGTGGGGTTTGAGGAAATAAATGAAGGCTAGACAGAGGGTAGGGCTCATGAGTCCCCACCCCTAACAGAGAAGCTGTTTGCACTTGATGGCTACTAGGGAGTAGAGAATCACCTTTCTTTGGTGGGTGGCTGATGATAGTTTGCCCGAGTAGATGATTTCCACACCCATACGCATATGGGCAGCACTAACTGGACTCAGGGGTTTATAAAAATATGAATATATAGGACATGAAGTGAGGAGAGGGGGAAGTAGGAGAGAGGAAGTAAATATATGTGTATGATTAAGATATATTGCATTAATGAATGGAAACACATGAACTATGAACCAAAGGCTGAGGGGCTCCCAGCTGGATCAGGCCCTCTGAATAGGTGAGACAGTTGATTGGCTTGATCAGTTTGGGAGGCATCTAGGCAGTGGGACCAAGTCCTGTGCTCATTCCATGAGTTGGCTGTTTGAAACCAGGAACTTATGCAGGGACACATGGCTTAGTCTGGGAGGAAGGGACTGGACCTCCCTGGACTGAGTTTACCAAGTTGATCACAGTCCTCGGGGGAGGACTTGTCCTGGAGGAGGTGGGAATGGAGGGTGGGCTGGGGGTAAGGGGAGGGCGTGGGAGGGGGGAGAATAGGGGAACCCATGGCTGATATGTAGAACTGAATGGTATTGTAAAATAAAAAATATATATCACAAAAAAAGATACATTGCATTGTATATAGATATGAAAATTACAAAGCATAAAAATATTTTAATTAAATTTCTTTATTAGCTGATAACCTAAAAATGTAAAATAGTATATATACTAATGGGGCACCAGGGATATTTTGCATACAGCTAAATCAGGTTAATATATCTATGACTGACCTCAAATGTTGATCTTCGAGATGAGAAGCATATTGGATTATATTAAATTTCTTCTTGAAGTTTATTGCTAGAGTGTTGTAGAAAAGATTCACCTAAAACTGAATTTTTACTTTATTGTATTAACAAAAGCTTTGGTTTTCAATTTTGTATTCCTTTTCTTACATTTGTATATTGGATAATCCTTATTTTGGAAGACACTGCATTTTTCCTTTTTTTCTTATATACTTTTGCTCATATTTTGATTTTATCTTAGTATTTTTATTATGTTTTGTATTTATTCACATTCTTACATTAATCTAATTTTGATTACAAGCTTTCTCATTGTTATAAAATACCTTTTGGAGTTTCCTGTTTTTGTGTTTTGCAAGTCTCTTGATCTTTTCTCTTCATCATGGCCTTCTTCTATAATCCTCATCTTTGTCTTTTCATTGATTTAACTTTGCTTCTGCTCTCACCCTCTCTGCTTGACCTGGTCCTCTCTACCTCATCAATTTCCTATTTCCACGTTTACTCTAAATAATGAACGTCATAGCACACTACATTAGTTTTGCCATCTTCTATTTTAAGGTAATTAGCTATATGTTAGTGGGCTTTAATTGTTTTTAAGTGTACATATCTGTCTTGCACAGTCTTGGTAATATTGCTGCTACTGCAGTGTGTTTCTTCTCTTTGAGTTGTGTTTCTCCTCTCTGAGTGCTCCTGGGGATTGAGCCCTCAAGAGCAGGCTGCTCACTAACAAGATCCAAAACTAAGCCTGGAAGATATATCCAAACCAATAGATGCACAGACTGCAATACAGACACTCCAGAAGCATTGAGAAGCAAAGTGGCATGACTTCTCTAGAGACTGTGACTTCTCTGCTACTTTGTTCAAGACACTGAATGGATAAAAAGTTGGATGAATGTTCCAGTAACATCAAAACTGACAAATACAAACAATATGATGAGTAATAGAAGGAGATTATTTCAGGACCTGGAGAGAGTGCCAACAGCATAGAGAAGAAAGTCAGTAAAATAGATGAGAAAAATCAGCAATAGAGATGAAATAATCAGCAAAAGAGATGAAATAATCAGCAAAGTAAATGAGAAATACCACAACGTGTACTTCCACTGGCTTCTAACAACCTAACCCTGCTGTCTCTATATCTGTGTGGAGAGCCTACCTGCTGCACAGATCAAGGACCCTACACTGTCTCCCTCTAACACCTAACCCCCATTATCTCAGGACCCACATGGAATTCCTGTCTATTCTTCAGGCCAGCAGCTACACCTCTGCCAACCCTGGCACCCCATCTCCTTTCTGCCAACTCACACAGAAGGCTTCTGGTGAGGTCAGAAGCCAGGCTTTCCCTAGATAAACTGGAATTCCCTCAGAAACTCTATCTACAAATCAGTATCAACTGGCTCTTCAAGCATCACATAGCTGATCCTGATCCAGCCAAACTGATATAAAAGCAAGCAGAGATCCAAATACCTATTCAATATAGAAACTCACATCAAAAGACACAACAAAATGGACAAGTCCCAAAATGAAATGACAAGATAATACATCTCTTCCAAAAATTAGCAGTCCATTAGTAACAGTCCAAAATGAGAGCAACTACAATGAAACTCCAGACAAATATTTCAAAATAATGACTGTAAATATGTTCCACCAAATCAAGAACACATAAAAAAAAAAAAACTCTTGTACGAATTTCAAGGGAATAGAAACAAACTCCTGAATGAAGAACAAAAGGATCCAAACAAATAGCTGAATGAAATAAGAAAGACAATTCATAATACGAAAATAGAACTCAACAAAAAGGTGAAAATACTAGAAAAAAAATGAAGCTGGGAAGAAAGCTTCAATGAGTCAAAACAAAAAGTTCAGTGGAAAGTCTCACCAGTAAAGGGCTCACATGGAGAAAAGAATACCAGGGCTTGAGGACTGATGGGTGATGGTGCTTTGTACACTGTGAATGTGTTGCTCTGATTGGTTGATAAATAAAATGCTGATTGGCCAGTAGCCAGGCAGGAAGTAAAGGCAGGATAAGCAGACAAGGAGAATTCTGGGAAGAGGAAGGCTGAGTCAGAAGACGCCAGCCTGGTGTCAAGGGAGCAGCATGTAATGGCACACAGGTAAAGCCACAGAAAACGTGGCAATGTACAGATTAACAGAAATGAGCTGAGTGTAAGAGGTAGTCAGTAGGAAGTCTGAGCTAATAGCTGAGCAATTTTAATTAATATAAGCTCCCGAGTGATTATTTTATAAGCAGCTGTGGGGTCTGTGGGGCTGGGCAGGACCTGAGAAAACTTCAGCTACATGGGACAATGTAGAGGGATTGGAACATTCAGGACAAATTGATAACTATAAAGAAACCCAGTAAATGAGGTATATGAAATCTTTGGGAAAAAATGAAAATACAAAATCTGAAAATGATTGGTATAGGAGAGGACTTCTATGGCAAATACATAGAAAGTATTTACTGTAAAAAATCATAAAATAAAGACAGGACTTCCTGAGGAGAACTCCATCTGCCCAAGAATTAAGGCAAACAATTGCCAAGTGGGGCTGCATTAACTACAAGCTTCTGCACAGTTAAAGAAATAATCAACAAGATAAAGAGGAAGTGTAGTCTATTTCTGGGGGTTTTTGTTACCCCTTTCTGTTTATTTAGCATATCCTTTAGAGTTCTGTTTGATCTTTTTATAACTGCTTGACCTGTAGGATTGTGTGGTATGCCTGTAATATGGTTTATATTATAATAAGCAAAAAACTGTTTCATTTTAACAGAGACATATGATGGAGCATTGTCAGTTTTAATTTGTGCATGGTAGAGCATGAGACTCTTGATCTCAGGGTCGTGGGTTCAAGCCCCATGTTGGGCGCCAAATATACATGTAACCAACCATCTTATTAAATAAGAAACACAGAACCAATGCAAAGAAGAAAGCCAAGAGGTCAGAGCTAAGAGGTAAAACCTTACCCTTCCTCCTGCGGTGGTCCTACCTCTCCAAACCAGAGATAATTCCTGTGTTAAAGTCTTTATATAGAGTTTCTGTTCTGCCTTCTCATTGGTTGTAAACCCAACCACATGACTGCCTTGTCACAGCCTGTCTGTATAGACCTCCAGGTTTTCTATGGTTGGTATTGAAATTAAAGGCATGTGTATCCAAAACTGGCTGTATCCCTGAACACACAGAGACTTACCTAGCTATGCCTACCAAGTGCTGGGATTACAAGCGTACGCCACCACTGCCCTGCTTTCCTATGGCTTGCTAATAGCTCTGACCCCCAGGCAACTTTATTTATTAACATACAAATAACATTTTAATACAAATAAAATATCACCATATGGAAGCCTACAAGTGGGAAAGAATCTTTGCCAGCTATACATCTGACAGAAAATTAATATCCAGAATATGCAAAAAACAAACAAAATAGCATTAGTAATAATAAAACCAAATGGCCCATTCAAAAAATGGGCCTAGACCTTCACAGAGAATTCTCAATAGAAGAAATATCTAATAAATATATTTCAAATGTTCATCATCCCTAGAAGTTAGAGAAATGCAAAACAAAAACAAAAATCAAACTTTAAACTCTCCTCTTACCTTAGTCAGGAAAGATCAATAGAACAACTGATAACAAATGTTGGCAATAGTGTAGGGAATGAGAACCCTTAGTCACTGTTGGTAGGATAGCCCTGGTACAACCACTGTGGAAATCAGGGCAAAGAATTCTCAAAAAGCTAAAACCAAATCTACCATCCGACCCAGCTATGCCACTCTTTGGCAAATGCTCAAATGACTTGATTTCCTGCTCCACAGATGCTTGCTCAGTCATGCTCATAGCTGCTCTGTTCACCATAACTAGGAAATGGAAGCAGCCTAAATGCTCTACAGTGGATGAATGGATAATTAAAATATGGTACAGACATACTCTGGAATGCTATTTGGCTGTAAAGAAAAATAAAATCATGAAGTTTGTAGGGAAATGGTTGGAACTAGAAAAGATCACATTAAGTGAGGTAAACCAGAACCAGAAAGACAAACATCATATGCCTTCCTAAAGCAGCCTGGGGCAAGAGAAAGACATACACAGGACAGCCCAGGTCCTCACAGTTCAGCCTGCCTGAAGCACCCACATGCCCACCCAGTGCTACAAGGTGCCATTATGATGAGCAAGAATTTGGTGGTGAAATGGGAGAGAGAAGCAGATAGTTCATGTGTTGTGGTAAGAGGCAGTTCTGAAGAACTGTGAGGAATGGGCTGATATTGGCAGCCTGTATCCCCCCCCCAGGTGACATCATGGCCATATCAGGGTTTGGGACAGCTGGTGTCTGTGTTGACATCCATGACCTATATTGCTACCAATGCCACCGGGATGCCTACCCAGGGTGTGGGCTGCCACCTGTGGCCATTTTTGTGTCCAAGGGCCATGCAGCTACCTGAGCCATGCTGATCTGAATGACCTATACTACTGGGGAACATAATGACATCCAGACCTAGGCTACAGGGAAGGGGGCATGTCTGGGTCCATGGCCCTGCAGCAGCCAGGGTCAGTATTGATGTCCAAGTCTTCAGTGTAGATGACCAGAGTCTGGTAAAACACCTGAGTCCATGTTGGTCTCCAAGAACCATGCTTCTACCAGGGCCATGCTAATCTGGATAGCCTGTGCTGCCACCCCGGGCCATGGTGACATCCAAGCCTGGGCTACAGCATGGGGCCATGTCTGGATCTGTGGCCCTACCTCAGGCAGGGTCTGGGTTGGTATCCCTGGATCCTGCTATTAAAAAGGCCATGCCAATGCCAGGGGTCTGGGCCGACACCTGGGACCATGTTGATGTCCGAGGGCTACACTGCGGCTAGAGCCCTACCAATCAGAGAGACCTGCACTTCCACCTGGGGCCAAGGTAATATCTAAACCCCACCCACGTTAACACCTGAGGGTCATACTGCCACCAGGGCCATGCCAATCTGAGTGGTCTGTGCTGCCATGTGGAACCATGGTGTCATTGAGGCCAGGGCTGCTGCCAAGGGCCATGTCTGGGTCTGAGTTGATGTCTGTGACTCTTGATATTACCTAAGGCAATGCCGATGGCAGGGGTCTGGGCGGCAACCTGGGGCAATGTTGATGTGCAAGGGCCACACTGCCACAGAGACCACGTTGATCTGAGTGGCCTGCTCTGCCACCTAGGTCCATGATAACATCCAAGTCTAGGCTGCTGCCAGGGACTATGTCTGGATCCATGGTCCTATCACACTCAGGGTCTGTGATGTCTGTGGCCTGTTGTGCCACCAAAAGGCACATGGATGCCCGGGGTCTAGGCAATATCCTGTGGTCATATTGATGTCCAAGGGCCATGCTGCTACTGGGGCCATGGTGTCATCTGGGCCAGGGCTGTTGCCAAGGGCCATGACTGGGTCCATAGCCCTACTACAGCCAGGGTCTGTGTTGTTGTCTATGGCTCCTGATACCATCAAAGGCAATGCCAATGCCAGAGGTCTGGGCCACCACCTAGGGCTATGTTGGTGTCTGGGGGCCTTGCTGACATGGAGGCTATGTCAATTCCTGCGCAGCCACATGGGGCTGGGTCTGGGCTGCTGCCATGGGCCATGACTGGATCCATGGCCCAAAAGCAACAAGGACCTGGCCTGATGTCAATGGCTCGTATTACCACAGGGAGTCATCGGAACCATACATATTGAAATCCTAGGGCCCTGCTGAGTCAACCTTGCCCCTCACTGGCCCCAGTATAACTGGCATTGCCTCTTTGCAGTAGGAGAGCTGTAGCCAATACCCATGGGAGCTAACCCCTGCATTCAGGAGAGATGGCCCCACCCCTTACCACAGGTGTGAGAGGGCTAGCCCTCATGGGATGGGCCTAGAAGAGCTTGCTCTGCCCCTTGCCTGAGGGGGTAGTCCTAGTGGCCCAAACTGACCAACTCAGCTACCACCCAGATCTACATCCTAGGCCTTGGATTGGCCCACCCTAACATCTGCCCCATCTATGACCCGCTTTAGTGCCTGAAGGGGCTTATTCTGCAGAATCTCCATGACTGGGGCAACAACAGGATATCTAAGAGGAGTTTTGATGAGGGCTCAGTGGTGATGGTGTGCCAAAGGCCTTGAACCAGACCAATGACCCACGCAGTGAACATTTTGCTGATGGGACTGATTGGACAAAAGGGGTACACTGTGTGACACACTACAACTTTCGATTCTACTAAGATGAATGAAGAGGTATTGGAAAGGTGGAGAAGTGGAGTGGGTTTGTTGTTGTTGTACTTTTTTACTTTGTTTTTAATTAATCTTGGGGAGGCATATTCAGGGTTAAGGGGCAGATATGGAGCAACTAGGAAGTGAGCAGGAT
This sequence comes from Peromyscus maniculatus bairdii, assembly GCF_049852395.1. Lineage (NCBI taxonomy): Eukaryota > Metazoa > Chordata > Mammalia > Rodentia > Cricetidae > Peromyscus > Peromyscus maniculatus. Next base: position 68,796,793 of record NC_134852.1, on the reverse strand, counting down.
CGGGTTGCATGATGTGAAATTTCCAGAGACTCAATAGAGAATTACATTAAAAAAAATATCACATGTTCTCTTTCATCACAGGCTCCCAGCTCCAACTTTTCAGATGCATTTTTCTTAAATTCATTGAGGTGGGAAGAGCTACCCAAAAAGTTCCACCATGCCATGAACTGCAATCCCGGATAGAACACAATGGGGAAAGTGTGCGAAGCACAAGCAGTCGGCACCACCTGCTCCAAGCTCCTGACATGAGGTACTTTTGGACGAAATGTATTTGCACTATGAACCTGACTAAGTTTAGGATAGAAACACATCTTCAGGTGTATTTGCCAGAAGAGTTACAGAAACTTGACATCCTAGGGACCCACCTTAAATGTGAGCAGTTCCGCTCCATAGCCCCAGCTTCCTGAGACCAAACAAAAAGAAGAAATCAAGCAGAGCACCAGCATTCAGTCTGCTCAGCTTTCTAACTCCAGACACCATGTGATAAGCTGCTCCAGACTCCTGGAGCTTTGCCTTCATGGTCATGACGCCCCTTCAAACTGCAAGCAAAAATAAACTCTTCCTCAAACTGCTTCTGCTGGGTATTTTGACACAGCGATGAGAAAAGGAACCAATGTGCCAGCTCAAGGACTTTGGTGCACAGGAACTTTGGGGGAGAAGGCAGAGAGTATTTGGTGCGATAATCTCTGCTCCTTCTGCTTTTGCTGTGAACCTGAAGCTGCTTTAAAACTAACATCTACAGATCGAGTCACCTGTATAAAGTTTATATCAATTATCTGTCTCATCTCTGAGTCGAGGACATGAATTCAGGGAGTCAAAGTGACTACAGATAATGGGTGTAGAAGTTTCCAGAAGAGCATGAACCACTGGGGTTGTACTCAGTCTTCACATGGCATTATATGATTCCAGCCAGTCCTCAGGGAGGAATTAACAGTAGAGATGTTTAAATGAGTTCAGCCTCAAATACAATAATCTGGAATCCTGAATCCATTATGCACAGCACTGTGCTCCTCAATGGGCCATTCATATTTCTGGGTGTGTGACTGCTCATAGTAGGGCCACTAGGGTTCCTGAGTCTGCCTCTTGAGCTGGAAGCTGCTGGCTGGATTTCACAAGCTACTTCTAGGCTAGCGCTTATGCTTCCTGCTGTCCCTTAACTCAGCAGGGTCACAAGTGCAGCCCAGGTAGAGCAATGCAACTCATAGAAGATCCGCAGGAAGAGAAGCCCAAAAAACATCACGTATTCTGAGGAATCTCGCTCAGTTTTATTCCTGTTGTGTTTGGTTTATCCGTAATAATTGATGTATTAATCACAGAACTAATTCAGTGTGCAGAATTGTAATTTTAATAAGGCCTTCATTTAATCTCTTTAAAAAAGATTAATGTAGTAGCAGATATGAAGAAGCAGATATCAAAAACCTCATGACTGTAATACTAAAATATCATGAAACTGACATAGGAAGATTGAGAAAGAAAGTGTGGAGACAGAAAATTCTATTTATTGGAATAACCTCATGACACCTTTTGTCTTTTACTTAATAATAAAAGAAGGAATGAGAAAAATATCATTTTTGAAAGTTTTAATTCTGCTGTATTAGTCAGGATTCTCCAGAAAAACAGAATCAGTAGGGCAACTGATTGATAGATGGGGGAGGGGGGCATTTGACAGGTGGTTGGATAGATGACAGCCAGATGGAGATATTGTAAGGAACGTAAGGAACTGGCTTATGTGTTTATGGTAGCTCAGAAGTCTAACTACCAGTTCATGCACTTCTGAAAGCCTGAGAGCCTTGTTATTTGGTGTCAGAGGGCTGGAGCACTTAACATATAAAATTTAGTCATCACATCCATTTTCTAATGTTGCATATAAGAAATATCCATTGTGGGTGGGTTTTTTTTTTTCATTTAAATTTTTTTATTTTTATTATTATTATTTTGTTATTTCACATGATATACTTCTCTTAGTGCATATTGTGGGCATTTTTGTTGTGTGATAGTTTAAATGAGAAACATTCAAATACTCGGTCTCCTGTCGGTGTCGTTCATGGAGGTTACGGAACTGTTAGGAGGTACAGCCTTTCAGGAGGATGCACATCACTGAAGGCAGGACTTGAGGGGTTTATCCTCATTCCCATTGCTGCCTGCTTCCTCTGCCTCCTGTATGAAAATGAAAACGTGCTCTATCAGCTGCCAGCACCGGCTGCCATCCTCACCCTGATGGACTCCACTCCATTCCTCTGGAACCAAAAGCCAATGTAACCCACTTCTTCCTTAAGATGCTTTCCATCAGAGTGTTTTACTACAGAAACAGAAAAAAAAATACAAATGCATTTTTATTTTATTTGCTGATATTAACATTTATTGGAAATTCTTGAAATATAACCAATGATGACCTAAGAGGTATTATATATGAATAATCCATTTTAAAAAACTGTGTTCTGCTTATAATACTTAAATGAAAAAGAGATGACAAAGAAGACTCCTCAGGAAACTGTCTATGTAAACTGTAACCTACTAAATATTAGAACTCATGAATTATAGCTAAGGTAACCCTCAATAGAAAATGTCTTACTGTTCTTACAGAGGACTAGAGTTTAGTTCCCAGCACTCCCAGCAGGCAACTCACAAAGTCTGTAATTCTAGCTCCAGGGGATCTAATGCCCTCTTCCATGGACACCTGGGGTACATACATATATATAAGCACAGCACATACACATATATCCATTGTTTTTCATCTTAAGATAAAAGGAAGAAGGCAAATTCATTTTTCATCAAGGATATTATTTAACATTGTTCTAAAAACAAGAAACCAATCAATTATATGAAAGACAATTGTGCATCATTTCATGGTGAGGGAGGTGTTGTGGAGCTCTGTGTCCTGTGAGCGATGTGCTGGTGCCCTCTTGAAGCTCCAGTTATAATTAAAGAAATGCACAAGATGGGGACCATTAAGCATTTTATAATGGAGGGTGGAGAGAAAGGCCCTCGAAGGCCCTGCCTGTCCCTGAGGATCTATGCCTACTTAATAGTTTCTAAGAATGGAGAGAGGGAGGAAGGGAGGTACTGAAAGAGTGGGGGGAAAGGATTTTCTTCACTGGTGTACCCCATGTTCCTGTAGACAACTCATCAATGCTCCTGGAAGTACTGTAATTAAACTTGTTGGTTGACTAAGGTATATTTGGGTGAAATAATTTCTGCATCTGTCACTAGTCTCCCCAGGAAAAGTTTATACAATAGGAGAAAACAACATTATATAAAATCTATTTTTTTCTACTATCAGTAGGATATTATTTAGAATTTCCATAAGCTAATTTTAAAGTTATATAGGAAAAATGGGTAAATAGCTTAAAAATATGTAAAAAGGTATGAAGAGAGAATATCATCAGTCAACATTAGTTTCAAGATGGCCTGATTTCAAGCTACTACAATTACCACTGTGACCTAGTGAGGCATGCATATGCAGCAGATGAGCCGAACAGGGGAGCACATGCTGAGTTCACAAATAAGGTGATATTAATGGAAGAGAAATACAGACTTTTAAAAATGAAATTAGGAAAGCTAGAAAAAAAAAAGGGTTGGCTCAATACCTTATGCTTTTCAGGAAAAAAAAATCTAAAAAAAAACCTGAAAGTTTACAAATAAAAAGGCAAACCATAAATTAACCAAGATAAAATATAAGAGCTGTTTTAAAACATCTTGTCTTGGAGGATATCTTTCAGGGAACAGTTAAACCAAGAAGGCAAAACACACAACACAGAACAGGGAGAAGGGAGGAAAGAGGAAGGCAGGGAGGAGGCCAGTGCCAACATCTTCAGAGAGAAAATGCTAGGTGGTGTTGGAAGATGAGTCATTAAAAAGGCTACATACAATTAGGAAAACAAGTAACAAAAGAAAAAGATACTCTTTCAAAAGCTCCAGGATACTACTTCTCACTGGCCAGATTTGCAGTCAGAGTTTAATTATGCTTCACACTGAAAAATATATTACAGGAAGCTGGCATGTCCACTGCTGTGGGATGGTCTGTATGTCAAATTGCTCTGATTGGTCAATAAATAAAACACAGATTGGCCAGTGGCCAGGCAGGAAGTAGGTGGGACAAGGAGAGAGGAGAATTCTGGGAAGCGGAAGGCTGAGGAGAGAGACACAGCCAGCCACCACCATGACCAGCAGCATGTGAAGATGCCGGTAAGCCACCAGCCACATGGCAAGGTATAGATTTATGGAAATGGATTAATTTAAGCTATAAGAACAGTTAGCAAGAAGCCTGCCATGGCCATACAGTTTGTAAGCAATATAAGTCTCTGTGTTTACTTGGTTGGGTCTGAGCGGCTTAGGACTGGCAGGTGACAGAGATTTGTCCTAACTGTGGGCCAGGCAGGAAAACTCTAGCTATAGTCCACAGAGTATAAAGAACAACCAACTTCATGGAGAGGAGCTGGGCCGTATAACACAGTGTGATCCCACCTTGACATTAGCCTGCAGGTGCATTTGCAAATGTATGAAATGATGCATGTACATTGCAAGTCCTTGAGGCATTTGTGTAATAGCAAAACATTAGAAATAGTCTTGAATCACCATTGTTGCAGTTTGGGTTACGTGCCCCCAAAGCCCACATGTTAAAGGATTGGCCTCTAAGCTCTTGCTTTGAGGTGGAAGAACTTTTCAGAGGGTGTGCCCAGTGAGAAACTAGTTCCCTAGGGGCATGCCAGTCAGAGAACACAGAGACTGAAAGCCCTTCTGCTTCTTCTCTTTGCTTCCTGACCATGATGATGTGAGAAGCATCTTCTGCCTTATGCACCCTCTCTACAGGCCCAAGAATAATGAGCCAAATGACCATGGTCTGAAACCTCCAAAACTGAGGGCTAAACTAAATCTTTCCTTCTCATAAGTTGATTATCTCAAGTATTTTGTCACAGTGATAGAAATCCGATGAACAACACAATATCAGACAAATATTCGCAGGATAGAAAAACTGTACAACTATTTAAAAGAATGAACTAATATGACACAATAAATTTTTCCCAGCCAAAAAAAAAATGTCTTTTTATTGCTGTTGTTTTTTTTTTTAACATTTTGTTAAGTTCTTAGATACATCTAGCATTTCAAACATCTGAAGTATACGTGTAAAGAACAAGGCATGGTTGCTAGTGGGGCACAGTGACCCTGCCTTGACAAAGTCTAATACTTTCCCATCATTCCTTTCCCCAGAAGGACAGGTAAATCCTCTTATAGCAGACTTCTTTGTGACTTTTATTCATGCTCTAAGAATATGGCATTTTGTGGAAATGATGAGTCCAGACCTGAAGAACAAGTATGAATCTGACTGAAGGTGGCTGAGTGACAGGAACCATGCAAAGTGATGGGGCAGTGTTCTGCAGAGTGGTACAGAATGCAATCTGCTGTTGTCACTTGCCATTGTCATATGCAATTATTTATTCAGCAGATTATTGGCCTAGGAGGGGAAAGACACAAGCTTGGGGACAGGCCATTGTGATCTCTTCATAATGAAGAACTTGTGAAGGGCTTTAAAGCATCTCTGCTTAGACAGGTAGACCAGAGGTCTCATGAGGAAAGAAGAAGGTCGTGGATCAGGGTAGTATGTAGGCACTCACTTTGATGTCCTGCTTCCAGGAGTTGATTGTGTGTGTGTGTGTGTGTGTGTGTGTGTGTGTGTGTGTGTGTGTGTGTCTGTCTGTCTGTCTGTCTGTCTATGTGTAAGAGACAGAGAGAGAGAGAGAGAGAGAGAGAGAGAGAGAGAGAGAGAAGAAGGAGGAGGAGGAGGAGGAGGAGGAGGAGGAGGAGGGAGGGAGGGAGGGAGGGGGAGAGAGAGAGAGAGACTGAGAGAGAATATGTGTGTATGAGTGTACAAGAGAGAAAGAATATGTGTTTGTAGGTAAATAGTTCCTTTTTATTAATATTTATTTGTTTGTTTGTTTGTTCATTGATTTTCAAGACAGGTTTTCTTTTTCCTGTGTAATAGCCCTGACTGTCCTGGATCTACTTTGTAGACCAGTCTGGCTTCAAACTCACAGAGATTTGCCTGCCTCTGCCTCCTGACAGCTGGGCTTAAAGGCATGCATCACCACACCTAGTTTCCTTTTAATTCTTTAAAAAGATGGAAACTTCTGTAGTTAAAAATGTTCAGTTCTGATATGAACATAGCTGAGCAAGTGCTATTTTGGTATGATTTAGCATTTCTTGGGTATATGCCCAAGAGTGGTATAGCTGGATCTTGGGGGAGATTGATTGCCAATTTTCTAAGAAAGCACCATATTGATTTCTAAAGTGGTTGTACAAGCTTGCATTCCCACCAGCAGTGGAGAAGAGTTCCCCTAGTTCCACATCCTCTCCAGTATAAGGTGTCTTCAGTGGTTTTGATCTTAGCCATTCTGACAGGCCTAAGTTGGTATCTCAGAGTTGTTTTGATTTGCATTTCCCTGATGATTAGGGATGTTGAGCAATTCCTTAAATGTCTTTCAGCCATTTGAGTTTCCTCTGTTAAGAATTCTCTGTTTAGTTCTATAGCCCATTTCTTAATTGGACTGTTGGTCGTTTTGATGTCTAATTTCTTGAGTTCCTTATATATTCTGGATATCAGTCCTCTGTCAGATGTGGGGTTGGTGAGGACCTTTTCCCATTCTGTAGGCTGTCGCTTTGCCTTGTTGACTGTATCCTTTGCTCTACAAAAGCTTCTCAGTTTCAAGAGGTCTCATTGATTGATTGTTTCTCTCAGTGTCTGTGCTACTGGTGTTACATTTAGGAAGTGATCTCCTATGCCAATGCGTTCAAGACTACTTTCCCTCCTAGCAGGTTCAGAGTAGCTGGAATTATGTTGAGGTCCTTAATCCACTTGGACTTAAGTTTTGTGCACAGTGACAGATATGGATCTATTTGCAGCCTTCTACACGTTGATATCCAGTTATGCCAGCACCATTTGTTGAAGATGCTTTCTTTTTTCCATTGTACACTTTTGGCTTCTTTGTCAAAAATTATATGTTCATAGGTGTGTGGATTAATGTCAGGGTCTTCAATTCAATTCCATTGGTCCACATGTCAGTTTTTATGCCAATACTAAGCTGTTTTTATTACTGTAACTCTATAGGCATCTAGGCAGTGGTACCGGGTCCTGTGCTCATTGCATGAGTTGGCTGTTTGAAACCTGGGGCTTATGCAGGGTCGCTTGGCTCAGCCTGGGAGGAGGGGACTGGACCTGCCTGGACTGAGTCTACCATGTTGATCTCAGTCCTCAGGGGAGGCTTTGCCCTGGAGGAGGTGGGAATGGGGGGATGGCTGGGGGGAAGGGGAGGAGGGCAGGAGGGGGAAGAACAAGGGAATCCGTGGCTGATATGTAGAACTGAATGGTATTGTAAAATAAAATAAAAGGAAAATAAAATAAAAAGAATTTTTTTGATTGTTCTTTGTCTGTTCGTTTTCTCTGGGTCACTATTATGTTTGTGCTTTCCTTATTGCCATAGGAATCAAGACCACTGCAACACAGGAGAAAAAAAACAAAACTGACTTAACTGTCAAATACAGTATAAACAGCTAAGGCGCTTTAGCTAATGGGCACAGGAGGAGGCCAGGGCTGGAAGTTTCTAAGTGGAGTTGGATTAGTGATTGAGAGCAGGAGCATCTTCGTTAAAGCTGGGTTCCGCCAGCACAGGGCAGAGGTGGCTGAAAAGGCAGTTCAGAGAAGGTGGCTAAAGCTTACTCAAGGAGAGAGTCTTCATCATAATTCAGCGAAAAAACCAGACTGGCACACTGGAGGGCAGTTCGTGGAACAGAATCCAGCAAGTGCGGAGGATTTAGGCTGTTGTGATTAGGGAGGAGGCAAAAGCGCTGGCCAAGGGAGATGGGCGCCTTTTGAAGCCCTGGGCATCACAGCAGAGACAAAGGCAGACAAGAGGGCTGTGCTGTAACATGGAAAGGAAGAGTTTCATTTGATCTGACTGCGATAATAACGGTGGGCTATCGAAAACTTGTAAAACATGAAATCATTCTTGTTCAACCCAGAGAAAGTCAGAGTTAGGAAACAATGTAAGGAACCCAGACTGCCAGCCTCAGATAAATGCTGCCTTAAGTAATTTCTAAAACCCAGCAAGAAATTCTTCACATTCTGCACCTCTGCATCCTTTGCATGTCTTCTGTCTTCCTCAAATATACTGCTTTCTATAACAAAGTTTGTCTTTAGCATTCTGTAAGACTGTAGCAATTCAGAAAGGATCTTTTCACAGAACACTTGCACAGCAACAGCACTCCACCAATGAGCTGACACCAACCCCTTTCTCAGGTCTCCACAACCAATGAATGCCGTTTCCAAGCAACATGAGTGACTCTGGCGTTGCTCACAAAAACTTCCCTTGCCTCAGCCTTCTTGGATACACACATGCTTTACTATGTGTACATATTCCCCTAGCAATGCTATTTTCGTATTCAGTTAATTAATGTTTTGGGACTCTCTCATTTATTATTTACTTTGACAGCCATAATGGAGAGATGGTACTTCAGTGGTAAATGCAATCTGCCAGTCTCTAGAGGATCTGCAGAAGACAGTGGTCCATGGTGTGTTTCTGAAAAGTGGTCATCTTCAGGGAGGAAGCAGGGGCTGGCACGGCCATCTTTCAGCCATCTCCTGGGGCTTCAGCCTCCTAGGAAGATGAGAACCACTGAACTGCCTCGTGTGTAACAAAGTGTGGGGCCACCTGAGTTGTCGAGAGAATCAAAGTGGCATTATTAGAAATGAACGAATTTCTTCCCTGGCCCTCAGTTCTGCTCAGCCTCCTCTACCTCATGCTAATTTGAGAGCACATCTCAGAACCTTTCTCAAGTGACATTTGCACTGTGTACACACATTTTTTAGCTAGGTGGGAAGAAAAGACATTTGGGGGTATTACAAAAGGGGGTTCTATATGGACCTTGTTGAACATTTACCGGGAAGAGGGGGGTGTTGAAGAAATAGTGTCCTTGCTGGAGCCACCAGTCCTCTGGGAAGAGGCAGAGCCTGGAGCTCCATGTACAGATTTGAATGCTGACAGGCATCTGTGAAAGGTAGCCAATGCATCCAAGTGCCTTTTGACTCCTCATTACGATACAGGAGAGCAGAGGGGCTCAACCCAGACAGTGGACATGTGCCTTGATCAAGAGGGGTACCTTTGAAATCTTTATTTAAGTTTAAAAGTTTAGTTCCTTGGTTCACACAGAAAAGATTTTGAGGAACAATTAGTCTCCCGAGAACACAGTTTTGATAGCCTCTAGGGATGCTAGTGACTGATTAGAGGAACCAACTTATATTCTTGAAGCTCAGGAGCTGAAGTCAGGACTCACATTTAAAACGCACTTCAGAATAGGCCAATAAGGTTCCAGCAAGATCCATCTCAGAATTCTTTGGAAAACCACTGTATTTTCATTGCCAAGGATGTTCACTTCTGGAAGTCAGGTTTCTACTCAGAATTGGTCACCATAACCTATACATCATGTTAGTTTGTAGCTATTGCTAGTAGCATCATGTCTAAGTTTTTCCTCGATGCTTAGAATACAGAAATGGATGTCCAGCTGGGCTCTCTGTATTTTGTTCAATTTTTTTATCAATTGCATGAAAATGATAGTAATTGTTCCAATCAAAATGTAAGATTATTTTTGGTGTGACAAATAAGTATCACAGGAGTCCACCCCTTTAAATTAAACACCTGTACTATGACCCAAAAGGCCCAAAGACACACCGAAGTCTCAGTGCACTGAATGATGCTAAGTTGATATCTGTCCTTCTGGTGATACCTTGAGAGGGCACAGTGAAACTTTCCATGCAGGCCAACTTCCACAGGCACACTAGTAATAAAAGTACTTCTGCTGAGTTTTACACACACACAGAGAGAGAGAGAGAGAGAGAGAGAGAGAGAGAGAGAGAGAGAGAGAGAGAGAGAGAGATATTGAAGTAGAATGGTGTTAATATTTTAGCTATTTTTCTATTCTGTTTTCAAATTAGAAGGAAAGTAACTTTGAAATGATCAATATGCCCTTTGATTTTTAACCTTTTTTTTTTCAGTTTTAGAACCAATGTCTTCTGATCAGACCATTGGAGCATTTATTTTACTTTGGGGAATGAAATGTTGCCTGGTACTAAAATTAAAAGTCAAGCCTGTGAAAAAGGTGTAGCTCATTGGTAGATCACATGCCGACTATGTTCAGGGGACTATGTTTGTTTGCTAGCATGCTAAAAATAGAAAAACATTGACAGGGGCTGGAGAGATGGCTCAGTGCCAGCACCCACCATGGGTAACTCACAATGGCCTTTTACTCCAGTTCCAGATTTGATGCCCTCTCCTAACTTCTGTGAGCACCCATACAAATCACACACACACACACACACACACACACACACACACACATTCACACACACACACACACACACACACACACACACACACACACACACACCACATGCACAAACACACCTTTAAAAATGGCAATTAAGATCTTTAAATTATGTTTTAATTTTGTTCTTTGGTGGTTGACAATAACCACATAAATGCAGATTCTAGCCATCCAAATCATAAACGAGACCAGTGACTGGGAAACAATTGTGAGATAGATTAGTACAGTAGGCATTAGGGATGTGTGTGTCTCTTAAAGTAACATATCTCTCAGGACCAATAGCTAAACTGATGTTCGCTATTTCCAGGGGGATGGTTAATGATCAGAATGTGAGTCTCTTATCTCCCCATGCCAGGGGGTGGGAAGGTGTTGACCAAAGAATTCAGTTTTGGTTGGACATATGGCATGCCATGGTGACTACAATTAATAATACTATTTTGAACTACAAGGAGGGAAAACCTCAGAAGTCATGGGTTGATGTGAATTACCACAAAAATTATGGCAGCCTGCAATACTGAGCCACTTTAAGGTACCACAGCCCTGGCAGCATCACTCAGGCCCATGGCCCACTATAAAAGTGAGGGGGAGCCGGGTGGTGGTGGCGCACGCCTTTAATCCCAGCACTCGGGAGGCAGAGCCAGGAGGATCTTTGTGAGTTCGAGGCCAGCCTGGGCTACCAAGTGAGTTCCAGGACAGGCGCAAAGCTACACAGAGAAACCCTGTCTCCAAAAAAACAAAAAAACAAAACAAAACAAAAATATGGGCCTTTAAAAATCAAAATAAGGCCAGATATGCTGGTGCATGCCTGTAATCCCAGCATTTCGGAGTCTGAGACAGGAAGATTGAGAGTTCAAGTCAAGCATAGGTTACATAGCAAGGCCCTGCCTCAGTAAATAATACAACTCCCAAATAAGCCAGGTATAGAAAAAACAAAGAAACAAACAACATATATGGAAGCTATACATTTTGAACTCAAAGAAAGGAGCATAAAATGATTTCTATCAATGATTGAGTTATTAATGGGGAATATTGGTCTAAGGGCCCAAAGTTTTGTTTAGGCAGGAAGAGTAATATTTTGAAATCTGTCATATGGTATGGTGTAGTTGATAATAAAACAAATTTCAAAATTGCTAAAAAGCAAATTCTGGAATGTCTCACCACAAAAAATTTGATTAACTGTGATGTTAATCTTGTCCATCAACTTGATTGGCTCTGGAATCATCTAAGGCACACACATACCTCTGGGTGAGTCTATGAAAGAATTTCCAGAAAAGGTAAACTGGGAGGTGAGAATATACACATATTATTGATTCTATTCCCATTAAGAACCCTGTCTGAAACAAATCATGGTTGCTTCTAAGAGTGGTTTTAGAGAAAAGGAATGGAAGAATGAATTTTTCTCCTGGGCTTGATAGTATCTGGAGCTAGCTCTTCAATTCCTAAAGTTGATAAAGACTCTTTTGGTAGGATGAAATACACTCAGAGTTAATGGTGTAAATTATTTAAAGAACTATGTAAGGAAAAGAAATCTAGTACTCATGATTCATCTCTTATAAGGCATGAGGAGTGTAGTAATTATCTCTATAAAGATTTTGAACATTTTTTGTAAAAACAAGAAATATGATTATGAGGGTTTGTTGCACATAACATTTTTGGATAGAGTTACAGCAGAAAAGTATGAGCTCAGAGACAAAATTTCTCCAGCTTCAGATGTGCATAAATAATCTTGAAACTTCTAAATGTGTCCTGAGAATCTTCTTTGCAGCAGAAATATAGAGCTGAAATTGTCAAAAACCAGACCCAATCTGTCATCATGTGACTAGATAATTTACAATGCAAGTATAAATCCCAGTATCAAAAAAATGTCATCAGTTAAAGTGAAAACATTGATTAGAAAAGAGGATAACTTGGGATGGAGATGTATATGATGAAGCTCATGAAGCTAAGGATGTTGAACTCTAGCAAGTACACTCTATTGAGTACACCTTTTCTGCTCTACCTCAAGGTTTATATTAATTATCCATGATTTGTTTTACAATGTACCTCACAGGAATCTTGATCATTCATCTCTACTACAAGGTATCACAATGCTCCATTATGTTGATGAAATTATGCTGACTGGACCAAATAAGCAGGAGAGAGCAATCACTCTCAAATTCTTGATAAAGCATGTACACATACAAGGACTGGAAATAAATCTGGACATGGTGGCACATGCTTGTAATCACAGCACTGAGGAGGAAGAGACAAGGAGATCCTTAGAAGTTACTGGTCAGCTACTGCTATTAAATCAGTCAGTTCCAATTTCAGTGAGATACTCTGAAAATGAAGAGTGATAGTGAGAGATAAGACAACTGATATCCATTTCTGACATGCATACAACTGAGCACAAATGCACACATGCAGTGTGTACACAATCATGTACATATTAATACAACACATATGCACATATAAACACTGGTAATAAGAGGGGAACGAAGAAAGAAGTGGAGGAAGGGAAGGAGGGAGGGAAGGAGGGAGAGAGGGAGGGAAGAAGGCAGGAAGGAAAGGTGGGAGGGAGGAAAGCCATCAAGAAGTTAGGACTGCTCAAGTTCAAGTAGAAGGCCTAAAGTGTTCTGGCCATACAGATGATTCAAAGCCAGGTTGTAAGTCTAAACATGGGTTATGTCTATGTCACTCTCCCCTTGAGAGTGCTGGTGTTTGGGGTACAAATTTCACATGCATGCAGATTGCCTTGGCATTGATTGTGATTCCAAGTAACCCAATTTCAAGTTTCCTGCTGCATATTTATAGAAGAATAATGGAGGAAATTTTCTCTGAGATTTCAGCTTTCTTTTTTGGCTCTCATTCAAAGTGCTTTACTCTGTGGTTGGCTCTGAGATACTCTTAAGGTGATAAATTTTGACATTCTCCAGATATTTTTATTTTTCTCAGAGTATAAGTTGGTCTGAATTACCAACTCTTCCATTTTTGGAAAAATATATTATCTTCATGGTTAGGGGGAAATATTAAAAAGAAAAATCTGTGCATACCTGGAATCTAAGCATCAGCTTTGATACTTATCTTTAAAAAATAGATATGCTTGTGTTGAAAAGAAATAGATCATCTGAGCAATAGCCTGTAATGCCATGGGAGTCCCTTCAACAACCCTGACCAAGAACTCATGCCCGCCAGAGGTGGAAGGTAATTCCCTATTACTGATGACATCATGCACTTCAGAGGCCCCTGAAATGAAATTGACCTGAAAGTCTCCTCTCTAAGGACTAGCTTTCATGGAACCATGCAAGTTTCCAAAAAAGGAAAACAACCACAGTTCTACCCAGGTATAGTGTGTATGAACCACAACAGAAAAAAACATTGTATGATAACCCTAAGGATGTGTGCCTTAGTTTTCCATTACTGTGAAGAAACACCATGACTAGGGCAACTTATAAAGGAAACCATTTAATTTGGGGCTTACAGTTCTAGAAAGTGAGTCCATGACCATCATGATGGGGAGCATGGCAGCAATCAGGCAATTTTGGTGCTGTAGCAGTAGCTGAGAACTTACATCTTGATCCACTAGCACAAAACCATACTTCCCAATCCTTCCCAAAGAGTTCCATCCACTGAGGACCAAGTGTTCAAATACATAGGCCTATGAGGGCCATTTGCATTCAAACCACAGTGAAGAAGTGGTATGCATAGAATGTTTGTAACCAAAAAGTTTCTAATTAGGATTAACTTACTGAAGAAATGGGAAATCATGCCTGGTACTGGAAACCTAGCCAACTATTCAAGACTAGAGAACTCACGGAACATAAGAGAACCTACAATGATCATTTTACTAAGCCAGCATAATTCTTAACTACATTCTAAATATTTGTCCTTATATCCACAGATATGTGTAGGCCTCAGCCCTCATCAAGGAAATTTATCTTTACAACAGAGACCATTAAAGAAAACCACAATCAAATGGCAGAGTTGTGGAGCCCAGTCCCAGTGAGCACATCTGCAAAACAATCCCTGCACCTAAGGCTCAAGGATCACTGAAGAAGAGGGGACAGAAAGATTGTGAGAGCCAAAGGAACAGAGATTTTGCTGTGGTTTTTGTGTGTGTGTCTCTTAGTAATCTCAGAAGTTAAACCCATAATGTCTCATCAACAGAACTGCCTAAACATGGGCTAAATAAGGATAACAAAAATATAAATGTTTAAGTGGAAGGGGGAAAGACCAGAAACCTCAACACTATACAACAGATTACAGATAACTATGAAATACTAAGAGTAGGAGAAATAGTTACCAATTGGTTATCCATTTACTAAATGGTCATCTCTGACAACATACATAAAAGTAACATTATATACACTGAGCAGGTTTTACTCATGCATTTAGGAGGATAGATAGATAGATATAGATAGATAGATAGATACATACATACATACATATAGATATAGATATGTGTGTATGTATATTGTATGTGTGTGTGTGTGTGTGTGTGTGTGTGTGTGCATGTGTGCATGTGTGTGTAACAGCAAATGATGGGAAAAGAGGCCATAAATTTGAAGGAGCACAAATAGGTGTATATGGTAGTGTTTGAAGGAAGAAAAGAGAAGGGGGAAATTATATATTATAATGCCCCAAAAATAAAATCATAAAAATAGACCATCTTAGTATTTTCTTCAATGTGAATATAATGATATTCTTTCTAATAACATGAATTCAGTACCTTGGAAAATAAAGACTCTGTGGACACCTTAGAATGTTCTAGAAACAGTACTAGGTAATAGGCAGTGGTTTTTAGTAAATATTGTAAATATTTTTAGAATTTTAGGAAGTATTATAAATATCCTTCCAAAATGCCCCAATCTCATGGTCTCAAGTTGAGGGAAGTTGTATAAGTTGTATAGGCTTCCAGAGCTTGGAATGAGATCATCAGAGATTCTGATGGATTCTTGTTTCAGCAAAGTAAAATATGCCTTTTTCTAAATGTTCCTCCTCTGCTCAACCCCTTATCATCCTTATCACCATGTTTTCACACAGGCTATTAATTATCATGGCATGGGAGTTGTTCAGATGAACCACCTCTACTGCTGCATCTAATATAGAGGTGCTACATGATCACATAGTTAGATACAATACATACATGGAAGAATGAATAAATGAGAAAAAAAAGCAAAGATTACTTGCTTCTAAGTCTGAGCCTAATGAGGAGACTGCAACTACATTTCTGGTAACTTGAAACCTAATTTGTCACTAAAATAATATGCAAAAACGTTGAAATGATTGTGAGTGAAGTACGTGTGCCCAAGTATACGATTCATTTGACACATGGATGTCTTTCCCAGGGACACTGAAACTCTAGACAATAATGAGATGACCTCTCTTGAAAGCACATTGAGCAACATCATTTGACCTGGGACAGTAAAGAAATGAAAGGCTTCCATATAGCACAAGAGCCAGGCTGTTTGTAAGAAGAGCTAAAAGCCATAGTCAAAGTAGTCACTTGGGGAAGAGGAGGCATGGTTGAAACATAATTGAACTGACAGCACCTCTACTGTCTCCTGCCACCAGTGACATGTGGATAAGCTATGGCTGTTGTTCTGGATCTCGCCTTCCACCCTGTGATGGTTATCAAGGCTGATGGGAACATGAGCTTTGAGGAGACAAGGGTAACAGAACATTTAGGCTAACATGTGTCTGACTTTGTTGGAGGGACCCATGTGGCTTTATCATGCTGAATTCATACAGTAAGAAGGGTTGCATGTAAATGGCTAGTTGATGTGATATAACATCTGTGCAAACAGAAGCTTCTTCCCAAAACTGTAGCCACTGTCTTCCTGGCATGAGGTGGGCAGTGGAGTGTGCATAGATACTATAGAGGAAGATCATGTGGGTGCTGGTGGTTAACTGTCACCTGGGACAATAGAGCCTGGAGCTCTAGAGCACTTGCCTGGTAATCAATCTTTTCAGTCACCAAGCTGGCTTCATGTTTTCTGTTGTTAGCTATAACTCAATGGGATTAAGATACATAGCTTCACAGACCATCACCACAGTCAACCTATCTAGATGTTTCAAAAGCTTATATTCTATAAGGCGGGTATGGTGGCATATACCTTTAACACCAGCATTGGGAGGCAGAGGTAGTTGGATCTCTGTGAGTATGAGGCTAGCTTGGTATACATAGGCATTTCCCAGACAGCCAGAGCTGCATAATAGAGAGACCCTTCTTGAATAGTTTTGCATCAACTTGACAGAAGCTAAAGTCATCTGAGAGGAAAGAACCTCATTTAAGATAATGCCTCCAGGGGATCAGGCTGCAGGCAAGCCTGCAGAGAATTTTCCTAATGCTTGTGGGTAGCACCATCCCTGGGCTAGTAGTTTTGGGTTCTATAAGAAAGGAGACTGAACAAGCCATGAGGAACAAACCAATAAGCAGCACTCCTCCAAGGGCTCTGCATCAACCTCTGCCTCCAGGTTCCTGCCATGCTAGAGTTCCTGTCATGACTCCCTTTGATGATGAACCATGTTGTGGAAGCATATGGCAAATAAACCCTTTCCTCCCCAAGTTGCTTAGGTTATAATGTGCTATCACAGCAACAGTAACCCTAAGACAGACCCTGTCTCAGAAAAAGGCCTAGAGTCTCAGATTGAGTCCTGAGCTTTGAAAAGCCCTGTGCCCTGAACAGGCCTAATATCCAGAGTGAAGCAGTCACCTCCTTTAGGCAGCTAAAGTAGAGTTGGCTGATTGGTTTCCTAGACACCGCGGGTCTTCCTCTGCTATATGCATGCTCTAGGACCTTGGGCAGGTCAATGGAAAGGACTGGCCAGTTGTTCTGTGTATTTCGGTCCCACTGATCAGTGACTCCAGACAAATATGCATGAAACACCTCACTCATCACCTACTCCTCATCCATCTCTTCCCCCCTCTTCAAGTCCCTTTCTTTTTGTCCCTTCCTTGTTTCCTACTCCTCTTCTTTCTCTGCCCTGCCCACCTTCTCTTCTTCTGACTTCACACCCCATTTTATTACCAACACTAAGCTCTCCTTAGAATCTGGCACAACTTTGAAAAAGTATAACGATCTAAAAGAAAATTAAGGAAGAAAGTGAAAAACAAAAAAAGAGCCTGATGTCCAGGTTTCTGATTGGCTATGCTCCTTGTTAGTTTGATTAGAAGATGTCAAGCTTGACACACTGATATGCCATCTCTGTCCCAAGGCATGGCAATTTCTTCCTGAGTTAGCGTATTTGGGCCAGGGTATAAAGTTTACCACCTTTAATTCCTATTAATAAAACCCCTCTGGAATTTATAAGTTGCTGTATTTGGCAGCTATGAGGAATGATTCTGTCACCTGTGATATTGTTTCTTATAATTCTTTGCCCATCGGCCTAGGAAATTCTCTGCAGACCTGGCCCACTTTGTGTAGGCCTTAGTGAGGGTTATGCAGGGATCCTGTAAGATGAGGATCCTGGCAATTAAAATTCTGTTTGCTTGAAGAGAAAGGGAAGCCTTTGTTCAAATTTGTGTATTTATTAAAATTAGAATATTTAGGTATTTTACCATACTCTCTGTTACTTGCTTTAAAAGTTGTGATTCTCCCCAAAACTTAAGCATACAGTTGTGATATGATCTAGTGATTCCACTTCTTGGGATATATCCTAAAAAATTTAAAGTGAGGGCTTACATTTGTATACCTGTGTTTGAAAGAACATTTTACAAAATACAGTAGTGAGAGTCAACTGGGTATCCTTCAGTGGAGGAATCCACAAAATGTAGCATGTATGTACAAGGGAATATTATTCAAGTTCAAAATGGAATGTGGTTTTTCATATGCTAAACAAACTTTTGTCATCATGCTAAAAATAGGTCATAAATCCCATATATATATATAGATATGTATAAATATGTATGAATACATATAATATATAAAATTTGTATTTATATATAAATTATATAAAAAATTAAATTTAAATTCTTTGAATGGGGAGAAACATCTTTCTGAGTTCAGCTTATTTTAACATAAGAATTTCCACTTCTGTCTATTCTTCTGCAAATATCATGATTTCTTTTTCATTTATGGCTGAATTAAATTCCAGAGTATATTAATAGCATCTTTTCTTTATCCATTTATTTCTTGATGGACATCTAGGCTGGCCCACTTCTTGGCTATTATGAATAGTGCTGAAATGAATATGGATGAGAAAATATCTTTGTGATAGGAGTTACAGTCCTTTAGGTATATCCTAGCAATGGTCATATGGTAGTTGTATTTTTAGTTTTTAAAGAAAACTCTGTATTTCCAAAGTGGCTGCAAATTCTGTAATGGCTGTACCACTTTATATTCCCCTCAACAATGTATATAATATATAAGGATTCCTCCTTCCAGGCATTCTTATCAGCTTATGTTGTTTGTTTTCTTAATGATAGCCTATTTAATGTGTTATTTTTAGTGTGTTTTTTTTTCCCAACATTTATCGGCCATTTGTGTTTCTTCTCTATGAACTGCATTCAGTTCATTTGTCCATTTGCTGATTGGATTACTGAGGATAGCTTAGTGTTTAATTTTTATATTTATTTATATAGTCTAGATATGACCCCTCTTATTAATGATTCGTTGGCAAAGCCTTTCTCCCATTCTGTAATCTCCTTTTACATTTGCTGTGCTGATGTTTTACAGTTTCAACCAATTCCATTTGCCAGCACATGGGATTAATTCCTGAGTTGTAAGAGCCTTTTCATCAAATCCTTGCCTGAACTTGCATCTTGAAGTACTTTACCTACATTTTCCTCTAGCACTTTCAAAGTTCTCTTATTAAGGTCTTTGATCCATTTTTGTTTGATTCTTGTACAAGATGAAATATAAAGATCTCAGAGTCCTTTAGGATTGCTTTAGGATCTGTAATGTTCTACTTTATAGACGTTTCCATAGGCCAGGAGAATAATATGTGTTCCATATCTATTGGATAGAATATTCTGTAGAAATCTGTTAAGTCCAATTGATCTGTGGTATTGTTTTGCTTTGAATTTTCTTTATTGGTTTTTAGTTTGGAGAACCTACCCAAAGACAGGAGTGGTGTACTGAAGTCTCCCATTATTATTATGTCAGCATTCATCTGACCATTCATAACTTTTAGCATTTGTTTTATGACACAGGAAGCACCAACATTTGATGAATAAGTATTTACAAATGTTACAGCTTCTTGTTTGATGTCTCCATGTGTTAATACATAGTGACTTTCATTAGCTTTGCTTCATCATTTTCTATGGGGGTGGGGGGTGGGAATTAAATCTACAGCCTTGTGCATGCTAAGCAAATGCTCTAACACCAAGTACATAACCACCTTTTGCTTTGTATTTTTTTTACCTCTGACTGTGATAAGGTCTGGAGAGTTCCTGTCTAGAGATCCTGAATGGTTCTTGTATTTAAATATCAGTGTCTTTCTCTAGGTTTGGGAAATTTTCTCTAATTTCATTCAATAAACTCTGTCTTTGGAATTTAGTGAAGCCTCTCTGACACCTGTATTGAAGATATCCAAGTTTGTGGAAGTTTTGGTCATACTCATTTTTATTCTTTCCTTTAGAGTTCCCTGCTATATTTATTCTTCTGCTTGGCTTTATCTGTTGATGCTGTGGCTTTTAAAAACCTTGGCTTCACTTCTAGGATTTCTGTTTCATTTTTTTTTTTTTTCAGATTCTTGATTCCATTAGTTAATTTCTTACTCCATGTTTTTGAAGCTCTTTTCCAAACTGCTGACTATTTCATGTATTTTCTTAATGTTCTCACCTAGGTCCTGAATTGGTTGCCTGCTTCATTCACCTATTCATTTGAATCCTCTCAGTGGTCACAGATGCTTAGAAAAAGAAGGATTCTGCTGAGATGGCAGAGGTGCCACCTCCCCTGGCCCATAGTTATTCTTTCCCAATGCAGTCTGACTCTGGTTTCTGTCCTCTGACAAGGCACTGCATCCTCTTTGCTGAGTTACAGACTCTTCCTGAAGGTGTTCCTGTCTGTGTGCAGCAACTCGGTCCGTGTTTCTTTTAGGAGACTAGGCCTGGAGGTCTCCTTTTTCTGCCGTCTTGCTGATGTCATCTTATCCTCCCCACCCCTCTTAATATACTGCAGTGCTTCTATTACCTCTTCAGAACAAACAAGATCCCCAACATCTCTAAATAAAAATACATTTATTTGCTATGTCATATATGGACTCTATGATCTGGCCTCTGCTGAATCTTTGACTTTATTTTCCCTGGCCTTGTAGACTGTAATGTCTTATCTGAATTTTACTATTCTAGTCACATCCCCAAAGTGAACATCCCTCCAGCTCCTCAGGCCTTTTCTTTCTTTCTTTTTTTCTTTGTGAAGGGTGTTTATTTAGCACAGTGTCCTTATACATTAAGAACTGAAGAAGAGATTGTACATTAAATGGGGCCTTGTCCCCAGAGAGGTTGCTATCTATGGTTGATTAATCAAGAACAAAAGAAAATGTCAGTGTTTTGTCTGCTTATGAGTTTCCTCTTTTCTTTTGTCCATTTGATAACAGTTCTTCTTTCATGGGTGAATCTAGATATACATCCTAGAAAGATTTTCTTGGCACTATGATGGTTACTATTATATTTAAAATTTGGACTTATTATGCTTGAAAGACCAAAAAGAAAAAAAAAGTCTCTAACACCCCTAGCTTATATAGGCTGTGTGTGTTCTAGCAGCCCAGTTCCCCTTTTTGCAAGACACTGAAGATGATTCTTAAATTGACTGATCTTGTAAAATTTGCTGTTCTAGCAAAAGAGTAGGTCATAAGACTGCTATTTCTGCTTTAGCAATCAATTTTGCTTACTCTGCTCAAAAAGATGAGGAGGACAACTGCAAGACATGTATGTTAAAATTAGATCCTGCCTACACGTAGGCAGAATACATGTAACTTTGTGGGGTTCTCCTATAAACCTTGGGCTGATATGGCTTGGTGCTGTGAAAGAATTGGTATCAGCACAAGATACCCCAAGAACAAGTTCTCAGCACAAAGGAGCTTTATTTGCCCCGGAGGGACAACAGGAAGGGGATAAGATACAATGACAGGAGACAAAGGACAAGGGAGAAGGGAAAATGAACAAAGAAGGGGTGAGGGGACTTTTGTCCCAGAGGGACAAAGGACTGCCTCTGAATAAAGAAGAGGCAGACTTGGTCCTCAGGCAAATGGCAGTTTATAAAGGAAAAGGGGAAACCCCAAGTTAGGATGAGTTGGTTTGTTTTGATTGGGCATGTTAATTAGGGTAGTCAAAAGAGGACTTTTGATTGTTGAACTTCAATACTTTGCTAGTTGGGCCTTGATGGTCAGCCTCAGGAGGAGGAAGTGGCCAAATAAGGGAATAGAGCTTGGTGGCTAGCTTTAGGAATGTAATCTAACAGTTTAGCAAGGCAGAGGGAATGGGGAGGGAGGGAAAGGACTTCCAGAGCCATGTTTGCCATGCTCAGGCTTACTAGAGCCCTTCAGGCTGCATGCTGAGAGCACTCTCAGGGGCATTCTTGGCCCCACATTGAACAACAGTAGCAAAATTAAAAATCCTCTTCTTATTAAAATTTATTTGTGGTTATGGTGAATCTCTGAGCTACCCCAGACCCATAACATCATGTTTCTGTCAGCACTCTCCCTTGCCCTCTAGAATCTTTCACAGTTTCAGTCACAACTCCCTTTGTGATCCTTTCCATCTTTCACCCACCCTTAACACCAAACTTGTTGACATTTTCATAAAAGAAAGGCCAGTGTCACATAATATCATAGCAACAGATGTAGAAACATGATTAATAGCATTTTCTCCATGAATATCAATATTCATATTTGGTACTTTGTAAGTGGGAGCTCCCAGTAATCTCTTAGAAAGAATTTGCTTTCCAGCATGGTATTGTGTAGCAGTTTCCTCTGATATTGAAATAACCCACCCTTCAAAGAAGCTCCTTAAGCCAGATGGTAAACAACTCAAAATTGGAGCAGGAAGTTCCTGAAACTGACCAGATTCACTAGAACTGCGCCCTCTCACGAGTAAGCAATAAAGACTATTAAGAATCATCTTCAGACAAGTCAAGTTACAAAGAAGATTCTGAGACCAGACCAGCTGCCTGGAAGAAGCAGAGACCAGCCAAGTTGCCTAGAAGAGGCTTAGACCAATTGAGGCACTTTCTAACCTGTTGAGCTACCAGCAGGCTGTGCAGTATGCTGCAGGTTCCCAGCTTTTGTAAGTTGTCACCTGAGCTTGGTTAGGCTTTGGGGATGCAGCTGCTTTTGAGTCATTTATGTCTTGTAAGTAACCCTATAAAACTCATTGGTTCACCAAGTTAGACTTTAGTAGTAACCATATTTTGGTCGTGAGCGCCCTCTCTGGGGTAAGTAGATACCCATTGCTTCTCCCTATGAAAAGTATTGTCATACAACACATGATGAGAATCTGATGATCTCCCAGGTGTATGAAGCAGACCTAGGAGCTAGAGTGCTCTATGTTTGAGGCTGCTCAGCTCAAAACATCTGTGCTGACTAGTTTTATGTCAACTTGACACAAGCTAGGGTTACTTGAAAGTAAGGAACCTCAATTGAGAAAATACCTCCATGAAATCCAACTGTAGGGCATTTTCTTAATTAGTGATTGTTGGGAAGGGCCCAGCCCTTTGTGGGTGGTGCCATCCTTGGGCTTGTGGTCCTGAGTTCTATAAGAAAGCAGGTGTGGTAAGCCATAGGGAGCAAGCCAGTAAGCAGCAGCCCTCCATGGCCTCTACATCAGTTCCTATTTCCAGGTTCCTGCCCTGCTTGAGTTCTTGTCCTAATTTCCTTTGATGATGAACAGAGATATGGATGTATAAGTCAAATAAACCCTTTTCTCCTCAATTTGCTTTTTGGTCATGGTATTTCATAGCAGCAATGGAAACCCTAATTAAGAAAACATCCATTCACCATTTGATCAAATCATGGAAATATCCCAAGACAGAGATTTAGTTCTTATGGATTACTTGCTTATACATTAAGTTCGCCCAAATGTGTGCTAAATCAGTTTCACATGGCCAACTGTGTTCTTAACCATTTGAAACCTGAATACAAAAACTTGATTTATGGCTTGAAGTTGGTCACAGTGGAAGCACTCACACCTGGAAACTGAGAAGTACTACAAATCTGAGCAGATCTAACAGAATGCTGACCATTGGACATATGTCAGCCTATTACCAGTTACAGAGCATATGTAGTAATGATGTGGTTAAAGTGGCAAGAACTTTTCAAAGGGTATACCATTAGTAATGATGCCAGAACCACATGCCAGGAACAGGAGGTAAGGTCACTCTCCATGTGAACTCTGCCAACTCTATTACTCTTTCAAGCCAACTTTCTTTTGGCTATATAGTGCTCCTTCATTTGGATGGATGAAGATGTTTCTGTCATTGAACTATTTATAGATTTTCCTAATGTAAATAATATTTCAAAAAAATGTAGCAAAATACATTCCCCAAAGTATATTTCCATGGCAGGGGATAAAAAGATTATCAAAATTCTAAATACCTCTTGTCAAATAGATCATCCAGAAAGTTGCAGGCATTTAAACGCCCCCTATAGTCATCTTAATTCACCAAAGCACATCAAATACTTGGAATTAGGACAGACAGAACATTTGCCAACCACCTCCAGCTCCCCTCTGCACAGACTCTGCTTTCCAGTTAAGTTGGGAGTATTCTGAGAATCTGGCAGTCTCTGTTGTCCCTGGCTTTCATCTACTCTCTTGTTTCTGTCATTCACTGTACAGAGTTCTCCCCAACCTCTCTTCTATAATTTGCCATCACTCTAATTTTAGGAGCTCGCCCCAAACATGTGAATGAGTAGATGCAAGGAATGAGTTACATGTATTTGAGTTGGTAGCCAAAGAGGCTCCATGGAAACCCAAACCAACTCAGGCTATTTCCAAGGCCAGGGTTGCTCTCCACAAACTTATGGTGAAGCCCTAATGCTGAAGACAACACTTACATATCTCTTTAAACACAGAGAAGCTGAGCTTGTGCATATATAAAGTCTTCACCCCTACTGACTAGTGTTCATGGTACTGGAAGGTACACTGCACTCTAGAGGAAAAAGTTAAACACCAACTCAGTTAAATAGTTCACTCTCCTTCCAGAGGCCCCCGGGCACAGCAGCATCTACCCAGCAACTGGCTGTTTGCACTCCTTCCAGAAGCCCAGGTATAGAAACAGAAGCAGTCATAGACCTAGAGATCGATGTCTCTGTGATAAGACAAAACAAGGTCCAGCTGCTTCCAGGATGTGTGAACTTAGCAGGGTCTGTAGCTTCCTAGGAATATATGGGCAGCAGTGCTGGACCTGCAATTGATGTGAAGATGAGAGTGCATATATAAAGTGCTATTTTCCTGGGAGCTTTATTTCCCATCCACATGAATTCTAGGCACGTCTGGAAAGCTGAGCAGGCACAAGTCCAGGGCTCAGTGCTGTGCTATATCCATTAGCCAGAGCATACATCACCCTGAATATACACACCAGGCAGCCAACTTGGGGCTGCAGGAAGGGGCTGATGTGGGAATGCACAGATCAAAATGGTAATGGCAAACCTTCACCACTGAGATCTACTTTCCAGGAAAGGGTAAGGCCTGAGCATGCAGTTCAGCATCATGTTTTCTATTGAAATCTCTTTCCTCATCAGAGATGTCTGTGGACTCATCTCTACCAACCTTGAAGACTTGTGGGCCTTTCTCTTATATTCCCTACCTTGCATGGCCCCATATACAACATGTAAGAAGTAGCTGGGGCCACCATATGAGTACATGCCCTGAATGGTCCCAGAACTGTGTTGAAAAGACCCTGTGTTTGTTCAAATGCTGTACTACTAACTGTCATCACTTTGTGAACAGTAATCTTCCTTCTGATATTTGAAAAGAAAAATGAAAAATTTGATGGAACATGGATTTTATACATTAACGGAGGATATTCATGCAATATGTGTCCCCTATTGGAGTTTCTTGCTTCTCCAATGCCCAATGAACACAGGTCCAAAACTTCCAGGACCCATGAAGTATGGGGCTTCAGAATAACAAGGTGAGTACCAGGTCAGAGAGTCATGTTTGTGAAGGCACAAAACAGTCATGCACAATCCCAAGAGGACCCACATGTGGACAACCCCAGAAACTGCTTGCAGTGTGGAAAGCTGACATGTGATCTACCAAAGAAGCCAATCAACCCTTTTGTGTGTTAGTACCTGGAATAGCCAGTCACTGAGATGAAACTGAAAAGGCAGGAGGAAACCAGAAAACTAGGACCACAGTGTGTTTTCTTGGCTCACCAGTTATGAGGACAGGGAGTGCTCAGCAGAAGTGTGGTGGTTTGAATAGGAATGGCCCACATAGGCTCACATATTTTCTTGGAGTTACTTACAAGGAACGAATGAGGGATTACTTACAGGGCCAGCAATGACTCGAAGACAACTGCATCACAAAGGTCACCCCAGCATGGGTGACAGCTCATAAAGCTGGGAACCTGGAGCACACTGCACAACCAGTAGGTGAGTGTCCTCTTCAAGAGACTCAGTTGGTCTAAAGCCCTTCTAAGTAGTTCAGCTTGGTTCTGTTTCTTATTTGTTTGGTTTCGTTTTTCAGGCAGCTGATCTGGTCTCACAGTCTTCCTTGTAGCTTAGCTTGTCTGAGAGTGACTCACAGAAGTCTTTCCTGTTTATATATCTTTGGGGAGGAAGAGTCCTAGAGAATCCTGTCAGTTTCAGGAACTTCCTGAAGCTATCTTGAGTGGTTTACCTTCTATCTTAAGGAGCCTCTTTTGGAGATGGAATGTTTGACACTCCAAGAAACTACTACACAACAGTGCTTTAACTAAATATAGAAATTTATGTATTTCTTTTAGATTTTTACTACTTAATGGATTACTAGTTATTATTCTATCATAATATTCTAAATTTGTTTGGCATTTGTTGTAATGTTTTCCTGTTCATTTCTGATTCTGGTAACGTGGGTCTTCTCTTTCTTTCTTTTATTAGTTGGGCCAAGGGCCTGGTCATCTTGTTTATCTTCATAAAGAACCAACTCTTAGATTCACTGACTCTATGTATTTTTGTTAATGTTTCCATTTCATTGACTTATAATCTGATTTTTATTATTTCTTGCCATCAACTGGGTTTATAGTTAATTTGCTCTTGTTTTTCAAAATGTTTTAGTTATATTATTAAGTAACTTATTTGTAATCCTGACTTTTTAACTTAGGCATATAGAACTATAAATTTATCTTATAGAAGTGCTTTTAATGTGTCCCAGACATTTTGATGTGTTATGTTTTCATTTTAATTTAGTTCCAGATAATTTTTTATTTCTTTTTTGTTTTCTCTTTGACCATTCACCATTCAGTAATGAGTTATTTAATTTCCATGAGGTTGTGTACTCAACTAGAAATTTGGTTTCTATAGACTAAGTTTTATTGCATTGTAGTCAGTTATAATACAACGAGTTGTTTGAATTTTTCTAAATTTGTTAAGATTCATTTTGTGTCCTAGGAGGTGTTCTATTTTATTTTTTATTTATATATTTATTTATTTATTTTATTTTTGGTTTTTCGAGACAGGGCTTCTCTGTGTAGCTTTGTGCCTTTCCTAGAACTTGCTTTGGAGACCAGGCTGCCCTCGAACTCACAGAGATCCACTTGCCTCTGCCTCCTGAGTGCTGGGATTAAAGGCATGCACCACCACCACTCGACAATTTTAGAGAAGCTTTTATGTGCTGCTGAGTAGAACATATTCTCTTTGGTGTTTGTGTAGAATATTCTGTAGATATGTTAGGCCCATTTTTATGTATATTGTCATTTAATTATTAAATTTTTATGCTCATTTTTTGTTCAGATGACCCATCTATCGAAAAAAGTAGGGTACTGAAATTACCTTCTTTTATGGAGTTAGTTAATTCCATTATTGTGCCTTTTGTGAATTTGGGTGTCCTAGAGTTTGGTGCATGTGTGTTTAGGACTACAATGTCTTCTTAGTTAAATGCTCCCTTTAGTAGCATTATTTGTCCTTCTTTATCTTTTTGGCTTAGTTTTAGTTTTAAAGTCAATTTTCTCAGATATGAGAATAACAATGCCTGCTTTCTTCCTGGTTACATTTAATTGGAGTACTTTTTTCCATCTTTTTACTCTATGTTACTGCCTATCTTTTAACACTAAGATGTGTTTTTTAAGAAGAGTAGTAAACAGATTTTGTTTCTTGATCCAGTTAACCAGTCTGTGTTACGTGATTAGAGAATTGAGGCCATTAATATTTAAAGTTATAGAAGAATGTGTGTTGATTGCAGCCATTGTGTTGTTGAGTTTTGATGTTTTTGTTTGTGTAGTGTTACATTGCAGAAATCATGGCTTTATTTGTTTTCCTTCTACAATCTCTTGACTATGCTTATTCTTCTCTTCAGCCCAAAATATGGCTTCCTGTATTTTCATTATGTTTGGCCTGTGGGTTATAAAAAAAAAATCTTAGGCTGTTTATGTCATGGGAATTATCTCTGTATCCTTTAACAGTGGCGAATAGTTTTGCTTCATATATCAATCGAAGTTCTCAGCCATGGTCTTTTAGTTCTTGGAATTCATTGCTTCTGGCTACTCTGGCTTTCAAATTTTCCATTGTGAAATCAGCTATTATTCTGTTGAGTTTTTGTTTATATGTGACTGTGTTTTCTCTTGCAGATTTCAATATTCTTTCTTTGTTCTGTATACTTAATATCTTAACTATGACAAGCCATAGGGGTTTTCTTTCCTGGTCTTGTCTATTTGGTGCTCTGTTGCACTTTTTGTGTCTGTACAGCTGTGTCTTTCTATCTACTTATGGTTATGGGATCTACTCTTATATGTCTCCATTGAGACTCCATTGAAGAAAACTAATTTTTGTTTTGATGAAAGATGTCAGTGATAGATAGCTTCTTGGTTACAGATAGGAGCTTGTGTCCACTTCCCCATCTCAGAACTGGGAACCCATATCACCTGAATCTGTGCAGGTCCTGTGCATGCTGTATGTGTGCATCAGTCCAGTTGTGTCTAGATGACACTGTATCCTTGGTGTGTCATCCATTCCCTCTGGCTCTTACAATCTTTCTACCTCTGCTTCCACATAGCTCTATGAGCCCTGAGGGGAGGGATTTGATGAAGACATTCCATTTAGGACTGAGTAATCCAAAATCTTTCACTTTCTGTTCATTGTCCAGTTGTGAGTCTCTCTCTTAGTTTCCATCTACTACAAGAAGACATTTCTCTGATGTTGGCCGCTGAGTGAGTCACTGGTCTATGAATATAGTGGAATATCATTAGGTGCTTATTGCTATATTCCTTTAGCTGAAAAATTATATTTGATTTTCCCCTAGGTCCATGGCCTATCTAGTCTCAGATTCTTGGACACCAGAGAAACACTGTTAGGAATGGATTCCATCTCATGGAATGGACCTTAAATTCAGTAAAAATGGTTGGTTACCCCCAAAATATTTGTGACACAATTGCACCCATGTATTTACAGCCCTTTTTAAATGTCTTCCCTACACAGCAGCTAGCTTCACCAGAGCCAGGTGGACTCTACCATGCATTTTTATGGAACAGTCCTAGGTATTATACAATCCATCACTTCTACCACACTTTAGAGGTCACACCAATCAGTCCTGATCCAGTGTGAGAGGAGACTACATATATAAGTTTGAATAGTGGGATGTTAGGATTCTTTCTGGGTGGGAGCCAGAGAGAATTAGATAGTGCTGATTCCTATTGATATTCTGCTATATTCACAGATCAGTGCTGGCTTCAGCAGCTGATGGGAGCAGATCCAGAGTCCTTACAGCCAAACATTAGGTGGAGCTTGGGGAAGTCCACAGAAGATTGAGAAGAAGCATTGTAGGAGCCAAAGGGGTTGACTACACCAGGAGAACACACCCACAGAATCAACTAAGCAGGGCTTATAGGGATTCACAGAGACTGAAGCAACAATCAAGGAGCCTGTATAGGTCTACGCTAGACTTTCTGCATACATACTGTGATTATTTAGCTTGAGGTTTTTGTTGGACTCCTAACAGTGGGAGTGGGGGTGTCTCTGACTCTTTTGCCTGCTCATGGAACCCTTTTCTTCCTATTAGTTTGCCTTCTTCAGCCTTGATATGAGGGTTTATGCCTAGTCTTATTGCATCTTGTTATGCCATATCTGGCTGATATCACTGGAGAGCCAGCTCTTTTCCAAAGTGAAATGGAGGAGCAGTGGACATAGGGGTAGAAGACAGGGAGGAGGGGATAGAGGGAAGGCTGCTATTGGGATGTATTGTATGAGAGAAGAATAAAGCAAAAGAAAATAATCTCAAAATTGATACCTATTAGCTTCTATAATATTCATGTTTTTAAGTTAATGAATGTATACTTGGAGTTGTTTGTGGCATCCTATAATTCATTAAACACAGTGACCTAAGCTGTTATAGTCTTAGAAAAGGATAATAACCTGCAATGTTCCCTGAGCCATAAATGCAGGAGCTACACTGCGGGTGTATTTCTTGGGGATGGGCTCCCCACAATCCATTAAACTCTGTGTTGTATTCAGTTGTAGTTTTCTGTAGTGGATGCCATTTGTTGTAAAGAGAGGCTTCTATGATGACAGATAATAGTTTTATCTGTGGGTATGAGGATAAGATTTAGAATGCGGTTAGGAATTTTGCTGGTCAAGCAAAGTCTCGGTAGTAGATTCTCTTCTAAGATCCATGACCTCATTAGACCCAGGAAATTAGCTAAGTTTCTAATATCAGGCATGATTTCCATTCCGTTGAGTAGGACTTAAGTACAATTAAACAGCTGTCAGTTACCACCAACTTATGAGTACCACTTGTACCTTTTTGGGTATCTTGCCATGCTGATTGTGGTGATATATTGTTTACAGTAATAAACTTGCATGAGGATCAGAGGACAGAGCCAGCCACTAGATTAGATATAGGGGTCAGGCAGTAGAGACACACACCCTTAATCCTATCACTCAGAAGGCAGAGATCCACTTGGATCTCTGTGAGTTCAAGGCCACACTGGTAACAGAGTCAGGCAGTGGTGGCACACACCTTTAATCCCAGTATTTGGAAGCACACATGCATTTAATCCCAGGAAGTGATGTCTGGGGAGAGGAAGGTATATAAGGCATGAGGAAACAGGAACTCACTCTCTTTAGGCTGAGGATTTCCTAGAGATAAGAACTAGTGGCTGGTTGCTCTGCTTCTCTGATGTTTTAGCTTTCACCCTGATATCTGGCCCCAGGTTTTTTATTATAATACCAATTAGATTGTGTGCTACTCTGGTCATTGTTGTGGTGCATAGGTATCACAGGTGGGTGGGACTATGAACTGTCTTAAATTATTCTGAAATGACACCAACCCACAAGCTTGCTTTGTAATTCAGGCCAGCCTCCACACCTCTCATTGCACACTACGTACACTCCTCCCTCCCTCCCTCGTGGGTACATTCACACACTGAATCAGACACATGCTGACACACGTATTCAAGCACAAACCCAAACACACTCAAATACACTTATTATCAGATGCACATTCATGCTTATATACAAAATCATGTACTCATATTATCTATTCATATCTACACTCATATGTACATACACATGTATACACAAACATGAACAATACAAACAAGTGTATACACACACACACTCACACACTGCCCTTGCAGTATCCATTCCATTGAGTTAAGTATATTCACAGTGTCTTGTCTATTGTTCAGTAGGCCCTGCCTGTTCTCCTTCAGGATTTCCCTAACCCCAGCCCCCACTATACCTCTTTCATTGAAACATACTGACTTCACATCCCAGGCCTTTTGCTTCACTCTGGTTTTGTGCATGCCCATCATTATGCACTCCTCTTAGATTTAATGGCCTTCCTGTCCGGTTTTATATTTTCCTTCTCCTAGCTTGCTTTCTCCTTTCATATTAGAAGAATTTTCCCAACCTAGTTTCTTGACCTGCTCCTATCTACCGCAGTTCATGACCAAGATGCTGCTGGGTATATCAGCTGCTCTCCCATACAAAATGAGAAGATTTTGTAATAGTCAGAAGGATCATCTTGAGTGGGAATGAGATGCAACTGCAGCTGGCACTCTGTTCCAAACATTTCCCTCAACCTCTTTAGCTTGATTTGAAAATTATCCCCCAAAGCCCAGACAAGACCCACTAACCATGTGGGACAGAGAGAGACATCTTCCACTGCTCACTGGGGCTGTGCTCTGCACATTCTCCAAGCTCGTTATTCCTCTTGGGACGATTATTCTTAGCACATGCTTCTGCCTTCACTAACTTGCCTGTGAGACCTTGGAAACATTCTTGCTTAGAAGGCGATTTATATGTGCACATGGGGACTTGGGCAGCCATGGAGATGGACACCAGTAATGAAAAGTGGTTCATCTGGGAGTCCACAGCCAATTTCATGAAGCAGAGAGGATGAAATGTTTCTCTGCTCCATTTGGAAGACCAGTGTGATGAATAGAAAGGACTTAGAGGTTCACTGTCTCTGGGCAGTGGGTGGTTATGTCCAATGCATGCTGGGAATGAAGAACTTTATTAAAGACACCATAATTTTTTTTTAGCAAAATGAACTATACTAAGATAAAACAAAAACTATCACATCAAAGTTAGACAAGGCAAACCAACAGAAGGAAAAGAGCCAAAAGAAGGCATTAGAATCAGAGACTCACTTGGTCATACATTCTGAGGTCTCATAAAAATAATAAAGTGAAAGCTAGAATATATAAGAAGAGCACCTAGTGCAAACCTGTGCAGGCCCTGTGCTTGCTGCTTCAGTCTCTGTGAGCTCCTTTGTTAGTTGACTGAGAGGGACTTGTTCTTCCAGTGTCCTCTATTTCCTCTGGATCTTATACTCTTTCTGCCTCCTTTTCCAGGAGACTCCCTGAGAAAATTGACAAAGACATCACATTTAGAGCTGTGTATGTAGTTGGAAGTTATCCTGTGTCCCTGCTGGATGGCAGTCAGTAGGAATCTCTCACCCACAGTCCTGCAGCCTTTTATAAAATAATCACACAGAGGCTTAATATTATTTACAACTACTTGGCCATTAGCTCAGCCTTGTTACTGACTAGCTCTTACACTTAAATTAACCCATAATTCTTATCTATGTTTAGCCACATGGCTTGGTACCTTTTCTCAGTTCTGCCTTGTCATCTTGCTTCCTCTGTGTCTGGCTGGTGACTCCTGACTCTGCTCTTCCTCTTCCCAGCATTCCTTTAGTCTGCTCGCCCTGCCTATGCTTCCTGCCTGGCTACTGACCAATCAGCGTTTTATTAAATCAGTGTACAAAAGCATTATCCCACAGCATGTGTGCTCCAAGGTCGTTCTCTGTGTGTAATGTCTGACTATTGGTCTCTGTAATTGTTCCCATCTGCTGCAGGAGGAAGCTTCTCAAATTTTGGTTGAGTAAGGCACTGATTTGTGAGTATAGCAGAACATCATTAATAGTCATTTTATCACTACTTTTGTTTTCATTGTTAAGACCAGTAATATTTGGTTTTGCCCTAGGCTTCTGGGCTATCCTGTCTCTCATTTTTGGTCACCCAAGCAGTGTCAGGAATGAGTTCCATGCTGTGGAATGGGCCAAAGTCCAATCTACAGACACATAGGCAAGAATGTCTAGAGAACATGCAGAGCTGGAGTGAGGAAAGGATTGCATGTCCATCCCACACCCCAATTGTCTACATTCTTTGGCCTTAAAATGAGCTTTTCCATCCTTTCACTAATTTAGATATTTTTAAAATGTACCTTATTCATGGACACTATAAAATATGAAATATTTGTGCAGATTTGGTGAGATCAGAGGGCAGTATAATGTCAGCAAGAATATAAAGTGATATGGCCACTGTTTGAGACCGTATGGAAGGACCTTAAACAAAACAGATTTGCTAGATTCTCCAATAATGACAATTCTGAGTATCTACCCAAAGGAATTGAAATGGGGACCCCAAAGAGATATGTGCATACCCACATTAATTTCAGCATTGTTCACAATTGATCAAAGGTATAAATAATCCAAATACCTGCCTGTGGAAAAATGGAGAAGAAGAATGGCATCTGTATACAGACAGCTATCCTATTTACCTTTAAAGAGGAATGGAATTCTGATGCATACTACAATATGGATCTACCTTGAGGATACTATTCTAAGTAATCCTATATCACATAGAAATCATCCAGTCTAAATGAGAACCTGCCCAGACTTCACTTCATGCCTGGTGCTCAAGCCAAGTCTCACCCTTTAGGACAAATGTCTAGAAGCTAGATAAGCTGTATAAGCCACGAATCCATTAGGGTGGACCCCAGCTAAGCAAGCAAGCATCTCAGTCCTGCTAGTATCTGACTTCTCTGTCCTGGAACCTCTGACCATAGTGATTTCCTCACATGTACATGCACTCTCAGCTCCTGTGGTTTCTTTTCAGCACTTATTTACTAATATGAGAGAAATATTTCTATACTTGGGCCCTGAGACTCTGTAGCTGGCTTCAGGTTGATCTGAAACTTCAGAAGTGCTTGCTCAGGAAGACCAGCCCTCTCATGTGTTGGCTTCTGTCCATTCTAGACCTCCTATCAGCAGCAGACACTCTAGGCAGCTGCTAGGCAAGATTGTTTTCCTCCCCTGCCTTGTCAATCCAGTGACTGGTGCCCAGGAATTAAACCTAGCCCCAAGATTTTCATTCTTCAAATGCCCCCGCCCCCCTTCTATTCTGCTTGGAGCCTTGACAATGAGTCTGGATATATCTTTCTTAATCATTTGTCTCCTGTCCCTGATGAATGGACCATGGGCAAGAAACCAGTTCAGCTTAGAAGGGCAGAGTTTGGAAACAGAAATGTATGGCATTGAGCCTTAACTGGGCCATTGCCCATGCATTGTGACTGAAGATTAAGCTAAACTCATGAGGTTTTGGCTTTATTGTCGGTAAAGTGGACTTGCTAAACAATTAATAGAAGCAGGTATTTGTGAATGTCCCATCCCATTTCTACCTCCCTGTGAAGTTCAGAGTAGAAATTATATTGAAGGTATCTTTGAGGAGTGTAATTTGCAATGCAAATCTTTAGTCCTTGATTATGAAAGTGGAGAGGCAAATCCTCTCCTGACCCATAGGTCAGATGCTTCCATGTACACACAGGCATAATGGGCATCACCAGGCAGCTAGTGAGACTATACCAATGAACTTAGCTTCCTATGGCTGTCCCAGGAAAAGATCCAGGAATGCTCACATTCTAAGAGTACTGGCTACAGATGAATCTTGATAAGATGCACGGCTCAGTAGTGAGAGAAGATCTTCAGTCAGTCACAGAGCACTTGATACCCTGTCATCAGCAGGCTGGAAACCTGTGCTGAGCACCTGTTAAAGGGACTAGAAATTTAATGTAATTGATGGGACAGGCAGCTACAACTGAGACCTAAAGGTGATCAAGGTTTGTGAAGAAAGAATAAAGAGGGAACAAAAACAGGCATTCAAAGCAGGAAAGTGGCAAGCCATAAGAGGAGTGGAGAGGCTGAAGGAAGGTGGAAAATACAGAAAAGTGCAAAGTGAGTAATGACTGGAAATAGTTTTATATTGTGATTTAGGAATGATGCACATTTTGCAGAGACTCACAAGAGCTGAGCCTGCATTGGGGACTCAGGCTAGTGCAGGTACAAGGCACAGTGAAGTACGGTCGACCTCTAAGCACAATTTCTGTGAGTCCTTTGTGACATGGGCAGTTACTATTTAAAGCATTCAGAGGGGATAGTAGTATCTCTTCACAAGTTGTGTGCTGTACAATTATTTCCTTTTACACCCAGATGGTGCTTGAAGCTGCCTCCAGAGACATAATAGTGCAAGATCCTAACAATTCATACTTGGTGTGACCCTTGCATTGAGAATTAAAAGGCTTCTTGCTGATAACACTGGGTGCAGAAGGAAAAGATAGTAAGGCCTGAGGAAGGGGCAGGATTGTCAGGATTGTCATTGTCAGTGGCCCTTAGCCCACTGGGAGGGAGGTAAAGAGCATAGCAAAGGGCCTAGGGGCCACGCTGGCACTGAGATCAGAGTTAAAATGCGTCATTCAGCAATAGCCTTCCAGAGATGGGAGTTGGAGAGATTGTGCTGTGTGTAGGATGAGAAGGTGTAATTATCTTCTGCTCAATCCCCAAGTTGACTCAGGGTTGCTAAGGGAACACAGAGGTATATACGCATATTAGCATGGGCATCCTGGAGTCAGTTTTACCAGAAATCTGTTTTGTTTGGCCTACCCTGTCACTCAGGGTATGGCTGTGGGTGTTTCTGCCTTGTGATCTTGCTGGAGCTCTGTATACCTCTTCGGGATCAGCTGGTTCACTACTACAGCCTATTGTGACCATGCCAGGAAGGGATTCCCCTCAAGCACAAGGGGCTAATAATTCTGGAAATGCAATCGATGACTGATGGAATGGAAATTTTGGAGGCACCAAAGTAGCAGCCGAATAGCTGAGGGAAGCGTTGCAGACTCACAATAAGGGCTGCCTTCCTATTTAGGTAACTAAGCATCAAAGTAAAGCCTCATAGAACATTGGTGGAAGTAGGGTTAAAAGATCTGAAGGGCCTGGTTTTCAATTAACCCACTGTGGACTAGTTACCATCTAATTTCTTCCTTCTTTCCTTCCTTTGCCTGCACAGAGGAGGATTACAACTCATCCTCAGATCAAGCTTATTTCTAGAGGAGACATTCTTAACCATGGAAAACACCATATGGGCCCTGGTGCTCTATGGACTCAGGAACTTATTTCTGGTCACAAAGCTTCAGGGGAGAAGAAAGGCAATGGAGAGTCATGGGGTATACCAGAAACTCCTAGCAGCTGTCTCAGATGGGTTGGCTCACAGTTTCAGTGAAGCTCATTTCTGTGGTCAACACATGGGCCTGTCCCAGAGCTTTCAGAAGAGGACATTTATTTGCTCTTTTATTTATTACTATTGCTGAATGGTGCATTTTAACTCTGATCTCAGTGCCAGCGTGGCCCCCTAGGCCCTTTGCTATGCTCTTTACCTCCCTCCCAGTGGGCTAAGGACCACTGACAATGACAATCCTGACAATCCTGCCCCTTCCTCAGGCCTTACTATCTTTTCCTTCTGCACCCAGTGTTATCAGCAAGAAGCCTTTTAATTCTCAATGCAAGGGTCACACCAAGTATGAATTGTTAGGATCTTGCACTATTATGTCTCTGAAGTCCTCATTTTATTTCATAATGAGTAACATTCTCTGTCTAGCTACTTTGAGTATCAAAAATCTAAAGGTGGGGAGAGTGAGTAGCTAGACCTTACCCACCAGTGCTATTGTGAATGGTACTGCCTTCTCTGTCTGAATTATTGGAAATCAACAGAGTTTAACTACAGTAGCTAGAAACATAATATTAACAAATCACACAAAAATACCTTGACCAGGCAGCTGTTCTCTTTCTGATTCATGGGAGTGACATAATTTTTAGGAAAATGTTCAACTTTAGCATGAAGTAGGCAATACTAATTTCAGAGTTAATATTGTATTTTTTCCAAGGGCTATCCCAACCAACACAAAACATTTTAAAAATATGTTGTCTTAAAGATTTATTTACTTTTATGCATGTGAGGGTTTGCCAGTATGTATGTATGTATGTATGTATGTATGTATGTATGTATACCACATGCATGCCTGGTGCTCTCAGAGGCCAGAAGAGAACATCAGATTCCCTGGAGCTACAGACAATTGTAAGCTGCCAAATCAATAATGAGAAACAAACCCCAGCCCTCTGGAAATGTACCAAGAGCTCTTAACATCTGAACTGTCTTTCCAGTGTTGTTCTGTCTTATTTTGTTGTTGTTATCATCTCATTAAAAACTTAATTAGTCCTCCCCTCTCCTTAACATGTCTTTAGGTAGAACAACTTTCCTGGGGATTAAATTCTTTACCAGGTAATTGTAGTGGGTAGCTGTTCCAGCTTTGACCTGGAAGTACTACCCCCATTGAGGCTTCCGGTAACTGTCATGCCTACGAGGCGGGCCAAGACAGGAGCCCTTAAGACCTGAGATCCAGATTTGCTGGCTCTCTTGGTTCCTGGATCTTGAATGCTGGAGGTAGACTGAGCAGAGTTCTCCAGAGAACACCGCTGGACTGCACCTCACCTGTTCTGGACCTGTAACCTATCCCTTTACTTGTAAGTTACCCCACAAAATAAACCTCCCTTTTAACTATGTGGAGTTGCCTTAATACTTCCACCAATAGGTAATAAATAAAGCCCAAATAAAATAACTTCTAAAAAACACCTATAGAATATAATGTTTTGGGTAACTTAAAATGTGAGGTCTCTACCTAGAGCCAAGATTAAAATTCTTGTCTTTTAATAAATAAAGAGCAACTTTGCCTTCCTGCATCTCAATAGAGCCCAAATGCTCCCACCTTTTCATGTAGTATTCTAAATCCTAAGAGGGGCTTTCCTTTTTGTGCTAAATAAATAAATAAATGTTAGTTTCCAAAGTTACCTCTAAAAACAGAGTCTATCTGTAATTGTCTTCAAGACAGTTAATTCCTTTAACACTAGGATCAGAGAAGGCCTGGGAGAGTCTCACTGATGTTAGAGGCCACACATGTCTCCAAGACTCTAGGGCTGCAAAATCAGAAGCCACATGTGCCTCCTAGACTCTAGTGCTGAAGTCAGAGGCCACGTCAAAAGCTGACTGTCACCCAAGTGTTGTATAGCATGCACTTTCAGGCACATGGGCCTACTGTTTGCCATTTACAGTTGGGTAATAGAAAGTTTAAAAAGTTGATGATCAAGGTGTCAGACAAGCTGGTTTATTTTTTTTTCCCTAAGCTTCTCCCCTTGGATTCCAGATGGCCAATTTCCTCCTACATCTTTTCATCTATTTTCTCCCCATGTATCTGTGGCTCCCCATGGTATTCTAATCCATAGTCAGATATTTTATGCTTGTGCCAGTCACTGCCCTTCCCATGGTCTTTTCTATAAGGGAGTGGCCATCTTGGATGAGGATGCTTCTTGATGCACTGCAACCTCATCTTAACCAACTCTGTCCCAGTCCAGATGCCCCTGAAGAGTGCAAGGTTGATAACAGCAGACACTAACTAGACTAAGCATTTTGAGATGTGTGTGAGCCCAGACAGCCAGAGAATGAGAGGTGAGTGCAAGGGATGACAAGGGAAGTCTCAGAAATGTGACTGATCACCTGGCCAGAGGGGAAAGACTAAACTTGAGAATAAATACCTTTGTTTTCCCCAACCCCCTGGTTTCTATTAAGTCTGGTGACTAGAGATAAGCTGTAAGACAATATTTTGAGGATGTTAATCTGATACTTTCTCAGATCACTGGCTCCCTAAATAAAGAACACCTTTAAGATGCAGGTCCTGTCTCAGCTCATTGATCTTTGTGATAAATAATCACCATGAGAATTTTGCTTATGTCCATAGTAGTCTCCTTGACAAAGCTTCAAGAGCCTGCAGACGTGGTTATGCCCCACCAAACACACAAAAAAATGTGTGCATGCTTGGCAACACATTCATTTTAACAACTCTCCATTAATATCCTATTGTCTAACAGCAATGATCACTTAGACAGAAGCCCCTCATTCCTGCAAACAACATTTCCCCCAAACTAGCCAACCTTTTCTTTACATCAACTGTTTTCTAATTTGAATATGCTTTTTCAGAAAACCAACCAACCAATAATATGTTATCCCAAATGTAAACTCCACTTCAACAAAATACAGTGCCTGCGTAGTCCCTCAAACTACTCCCAGCAGCAGCAACAGAACACACACACTGTTTTAGGAAACGATGCTGTGTAGCATGCAGCCCTTTCAGAGAACTCATAGCTATTTAGAAGTCTTTATGAGTTAAAAAGAAAATCAAAACCACACCTCCATGAACTTCTGTTTGCTGGGGGTTGTCCTTCAGGTGTCTATTGAGAAAACACACATAATAGCAAACGCTACTGGTACAACAGGGTGAGTTGGTTTTATGTTTAACAGTAACAGCAGATGTCCATAAGCAGTTTCCCTCCTTTCCATCTGCAGAAGGCATGGTGTGATAACTAATTTGAGGTTACTTTAGGACTACCTTTGCAGAATCTATAGTCCACAGTTAGGTGTCCCGTGTTTAGAAGAAAGAGCTAAGTCAGTGTCTTTCTCACTGTGTGGCTCTCAATATTTTGTCTTCTAGCTGGTTTGAGGCTCCCCATGCAAAGAGTTGTCCATAAGAAACCCATTCTACCTCACAGATACTATTTTTTGATGAGGATGACAGCAAATATTATTATTATAATGAGAAAAGACACACTAACATTTAATACAATCTTTTCTGTGAGACATCAGAAGAAAATTAGGATTCTGAGGAGGGGAAGGACAGAGAAAGGAGGAGTGGAGAGGAAGGAAAGGAAGCAGAAGTCTGTGATGCAGGCACCATGTTCAAGGGCCCTGAGAAGAAGCAGCCTTGACTCAACCGCAAGGGGGAAGCTAAGTCTCCACTCCCCTGTGAGCATCAGACTGACCATACAGACGAGTGAAGAAGGAAAAGAGGGGTGTGTAGGGGAACGGGATTCTGCAGAGATCTCTTACTTTCTAAGAGACTGGTGGGCCTCACAGCCAACATTAATAATATAACTTGAGACCACTTGAGACTTAAGATCACTGTCCTACTATGTGTTCAGCCTGTTTGTTTAACCTGCTTTAAGAGAACAATGTACAATCAGCCTTACTTGCTGTGGGATGGTCTTACTGTATGCTGTGAATATTTATTGTTACCATTGGTTAATAAGTAAGCTGCTTTGGCCTATGTCAAGGTGGCCTAGAGGCAGGTGGGAAATCCAAGCAGAGATACAAGGAGGAGAAAGACGGAGTCGGAGAAGACACTGAGAGCCACCTGGGGAAGCAAGATGTAATAGAACACAGGTAAAGCCATGGAACATGTGGCGAAACATAGATTAATAGAAATGGGTTGAGTTAAGTTGTAAGAGCTAGTTAATAATGACCTGATCCATAGGCAAACAGTTTGTAGTTAATATAGGCCTCTGAGTAATTATTTTATAAGCAGCTGTAGTACCGAGTGTGGGAAAGATTTGTCCAGACTCTGGGCCAGGTGGGACGCAGAAAATTCCAGCTACACTTACTTGACTTGAATTACCCATATAATCAACTTTTACAACCTAAGCTAATGCATAGCTGCAATCCTTAAGTTATGTACTCTTCCATGCCCCTGACCCGGATAATGCATGTGTATCATTTACTGAAAGCAGCAAATACAGAAATTGAAAGCAACTTCCTAAAACCTACCATCAAGGTTGAAAGCCTTCATTGGTTGATAAACAATGATATGTGTTATCTGGGTCAGGTGAAGCCAGTGACTTAATTCCCTGTAAAACTGTTAAAGATTTCTGTAAAGTAGTCCATCCTTTCCTCATGTGATGCTTTCTATATTTTTCAATAAAGACAGAGTGAAGCCCTTTGTTGTGGACAGAGACAGCCACACACGATCACACAGACAGAAGACAGACAGACACACAGTTCATGCAATGGACAGACACACATAGGGATAGACACACACAGATACACAGGGACAAACAGATTCATAATGCAGCCTTCAGGGAGGCACAGATTCAGGCTCATATAACAGACAGACAGAATGGAAGACATGGGGAGCCGGAACTAAAGAATTCAAATCTTGATTTACTCTTGGTTAAATGACTCCAAGGGGAAATGCTTTTATGTCTTTTCTTAATGCTACACCAATGCATTGTTGGTAACTTGAACTTAATCACTAACACATTATAATCCAAACACCAGTACAGGCAGGAGGGAGAAAGAAAACAATGAAGATGGGCAAGTCCTGCTCACCAGGGCAGAGACTGGGGATGGATAATAGGAGGACCTCTAACCTTCTTTCCTTGGAACAAAGGACAGCTTGGTGAGATGATGTCATCCTTCCTCTGTCTTCAGTTCCATTAAATCTTACACCCCATGGCAAGGCTGCATTCAGCCTGCCTGTGCCTTCCTTTCACAAAATTCCCTCCCACAGAGGCACAGTATCCAGAACTAAGTAGCCGGCAGGTGAGCATTTCTTGGTATTATACAGGCTGAAACTAAAGATGACTTTATAATAATAGAAGAAAACAAAAAAGCACAGAGACCCTTATAAATAGATTATAAGGCTGCAGTAGATTTATCTCAGCTTTTACAAAATGATTGAGCTTTTCTGGTCCAGGATCATTGGAATGGAACAAGTCCTGAAGCTTTATTGCCAAAACAATACCCTTTCATACTTCACTTTTTTTCTTCTTGGTTTAAAATCCCAGAATAAGTAATGTGTAAACATTTAGAATTTTCATATTGAGGACAGAACTTATTTCAGAAAGACTCTAAACTGATCAAAGTAGTGGCTCACTTGGTGAAGGCAGAGGATGCGGTTTGCTATCCTGAGGCAATGTACGCATTTCCTGAGCTTTATGTCTGACATTCAAAGTGGAGGCACCAGTGGGCAAGTGAACAGGAAATGGGCTGCACACAGGAATGCTGGCTAAGAGGGTCACCTGGGCCTTGCAATATTTAATGGGATGTTAATTTGGGGTTAGATGAAAGTAAGACCAGCCCCTCTCTAGCTATGTGCCCACTGAGGAAAGACAGGAAGCAGGGGAGATACTGACTAGGGTCAGGACATCAAAAGGATCCACTCTGCACCCACATA
Organism: Peromyscus maniculatus bairdii; assembly: GCF_049852395.1. Lineage (NCBI taxonomy): Eukaryota > Metazoa > Chordata > Mammalia > Rodentia > Cricetidae > Peromyscus > Peromyscus maniculatus. The sequence goes on along the minus strand of NC_134852.1, from coordinate 68,754,694 downwards.
TGCTTGTTGATTATTGTGACTTTGTGACTGGACATCCCTCCATCACCTGGAGGGACAGGCTCCTTAGGGAGGATTGCATAGATTGTTTTGTTGTTGTTGTTTTTTGAACAGAAATCTGACAGATTCTTACTTTAACATTACCAGAGGGCATCAGGTGCCCTTGAGAATCTGGAAAGTCATATGCCTGCTGTTTCCAGAATCTGTGTATCACTGGTCAAGCACTGGGACTCTGTAATCACTTTCTGGCTACCCAGACTTCAAATAAAGTTCCATGTTTGTTCCATTTCCCAGCAGATCTCTGTCCTTGGAAAGAGCTTAGAGAAAGCTTCTAGACTCTGCTAGTATACTAGTTTTATGCTAAAACAACAGAACTGAGGTAATACGTGGAGAATGTATGATGTCTTTAGTGAATGTGTATTGTTTGACATGAGCACAGACACACCAAGGTCTCCAATGCCACAGACCCCACAGAACATCTTCTCCTTTTCATGGACCCCATGTGGATGTTGACAGTGTGTGTAGAAAGTATTGGCCACAGCTTCTTCCTTGTCCCAGATGTTTCCAGCCTGAGACTTGCTCCCCTAAAGTCCTCCTACTGAGATTAGCTAAACCTGTCTTCTCCTTCAGCTGTATACAATAAATCTACCTCCTCAATTCGGAAGTATAAAGTAAACATACTGAGTTTCCAGGCTTGTGCTGGCACACCTTCATTAGCGTGCACAGCCCACATGACCCCAGCTTTTCTCTATATATGTATTGTTTCTTTTTTCAGTCCACCTGTCTCCCAAGCAAAGGAACTTGAACAATTATGAGCCTATAAAGAGAAAAGGATTATGTCTACTCATAGTTACAGGGGCTCCAGACCATAGTCATCGAATTGTGTTGTTTTTAGGCCTGTAACAAGGTGGCACATAGTGGCAGGGAGCATGTGGAAGAGCAATACCCCTCATCCTGTGGTCCCCTCGTTCAATTCCATCTTCACTAGCTTTCTGTTTTCCATGGTTTCCTTCACTGCCTAAGCTTGGCTGTCTTGGAACTTTTTCTGTAGACCAGACTGACCTCAAACTCAGAAATCTACCAGCCTCTGCCTCTGGAGTGCTAGGATTAGAGGTGGGCACCACCACACCCAGCTCTAAGCTTTTCTTTAATTCCTTTTAACAGTTGGAAACTTAGTTGGGTGGGATCTTGCCCTGAGGTCACCACTCCCTTTATTCTATATTTTAACTCATTTACCTCCTTGAACACAAGATTTAGCACTATTCCTCTTCCTGGTATCCCTTTTCTCAATTTGTACATTTTGTATTTTTATTTTCTCAGCTTGCTCCTTTTCATTATAAATCTTTATCAGAGTTAACACTAATATCTACACGACAGAGTCTATACTAGTCTATACTAAACCTATACTAGGTTTCCTCTGCCAACAGAATTAATCCAAATCTCTTCACATTAGCCTAAGGCAGACTCTTTGGACAAGGGCAAAAAAGCAACTGCTTTCTTGACCAAAATATCACAAGAACAATCTCTAGGCAACATAATAAAATTCTTCCCCTCTGAAACCTCTTGAACCAGACCTCCCACAGTTAAAATTTTCCATGCTTCTGCTAGTATGGCCTATTAAGCAGTACTTAAAGCATTCTACTGGTTTCCTAACCCAAAGTCCCAGCCTCCAAATTCTTCCCAATAAAAACGTTGTCAGGCCTATCCCAGAAATACCCCAGTCCATAGTGCCAACTTCTGTCTTAGGGTTTCTATTGTGGTGAAGAGACACCATGACCCCGCAACTCTTATAATGGAAAACATTTAATTTGGGTGGCTTACAGTTTCAGAGGTTTAGTCCATTATCTTCATGATGGCATGCAGGCAGACATGGTACTGGAGAAGAAGCTGATAGTTCTACATCTTGATCCACAAGCAGCAGAAGGAGTTTGTGTCCATACTGGTCATAACTTGAGCATAGGAGACCACAAAGCCCACCACCACAGTGACACACTTCCTCCAGCAAGGCCACACCTCCTCAAACAAGGCCACACCTTCTAAAAATGTCACTCCCAATGGGCTTATGGGGGCCAATTATATTCAAACTACTACAATGTGAAAGGCACACTATTGCTAAGGAATTTTCATGAAGGAGTCATAGTTTCTCATGACAGTGACATTCTGCCAAGTAATAGTCTATTCAACCCCTTTTTAATGTAAACAAGCATTTATATTATCCTCGAAGGGCCAACTCTCCTTTCTTTTGTTGAAACTTTGAACCTCATTGAAAAAGGCACCAATGCCCATTAAGAACAATCACACTCAGTGCCAAATCCAGGGCTATTTGCAATAATCAATGTTGTGGATCAGGAACATTATTCAACAACCAGATCCAGCAAATACTCCAATATGCACTCATTCACATCATGAGTCCTTGACTCACCATGGTGATTGGCCATTTGGTTCAATGCTGTGTACAGTCCAGTGCCATGATGACCTTCAACATTATCTACTTAGTAACTCTATCACTCAACAAAGGCAGTGTCCTGATCCAAAGGAGTTTCCATTGTCTTCATATAGAAATCAGTTAACCCATGACAGGTAGAATTGGATTAAGTGACAAACTATACAACCTTGGTAATAAAAGCTATAGAAAAAACTTAACTAATGTTTTATTTTATTAGCATATATGTATGTGTGTGCACATGTACATGGTATATATGTAGGTGTGCATGGCACAGAATGAAGGTAGAGATCAGGAGACAATTTGGTGCAGCTGGCTCTCCTTCTCCTTCTTTATTTGGATTCCAGAGATCAAACTCAGGGCAGTATGCTTACATAGAAAATGCCTTATGCACGGTGCTGTTTCGCCAGCCCCCAAACTAGAAGTATTTAAGGGTGAGAACTCTAATTCTTAACTTGGGCTTTTATGGATGGGGAGGAGGTGAGGTGGTAAAAGGATGAAGACCCACATTAGCAAAGTCCAGTAGGCACCAGCACTGCACATTCAGGGCCTGGGGACAAGAGCCTTCCTTCAAAACTTGCCATGAGTCAAGTTAGTGTGACAGTGAGGTACTGAGGTTAGGACTCAGCTATCTGCTACTGGAGATATGGGACATGGAGAGGGTAGACCCAGACTAGGATACCAAGGCAGTTGCAGGGTTCAAGGCAGACACATTAGCAACACTGTCCAGAAGACATGCTGCACCATCCAGTAAGTGGCAAGGAGGAGCTCTGATTGTGGTCTTTCATTGTCTTTAGAAGAATATACCACAAACTGAGGTAAGTAAATATACAAATATATGCTGCAACAACACACTCATACATGGAGCTATCTACCCATAAAAGAACATATAGCCTGTGGACTCAGAGGAGATGAGTCTGCCCAGAGGAGACTTAAGCCAACCTTGGTATCTGCTAGGGACTGAGGTTCTTAAGGACAATTTAAGGGGCCACTGAGAGACAACAGTCCCCATGCATTCAGCAGTCGAGGTGTTGCCAAACGTAGAAGACCCATCTTCAAAGAACATCACAGACTGCTTGGTTAAGAACTCCCTTCGTTTTCTTGCTATTAGCAATAAGCACCAAGAGCATATCTCTCTAAAAATGCTCTGCCTTTATCCTTCTATCCAAGCCATCTCACCTCATTTTATGCACTAGAGGCAGGTTAGAGAGACCTGAAAAATTATGAGGATATAGGAAAAGAAATAATCCCTCATTCAGGAGTCTGGTTGAAGGTTCTCACCAGCTGAGAAATAGGAATTCCAGAACTACTAACAATATTTACTTAAGGACTTTTCCATCTAAATTTAGAATATCAGTAGAATATTCCTCTGGCTTATCATTTTACCTTATCAAATTCTAGTCCAAATCATACCCAAAGCCACCCTAGAGTATCGCATGTCAAAAAAGAAAGAAGGAGGAGGAAGAGTTTTTGAGTCAAGTTCTCAAACTAACTTGAAAGTTGCTAAAATGGTATGCACGGCTAATGCTAAGACATCTAACTAAGATGTACCATTGAGAAGCCCATACTCATACTCAGGTGTATCTATCTTTCTCCAAACAGCTCTTTGTCCTTAATCCTTACACTTAAAAGTCTATGTTTAAAATGTCTTTTAGTGAACTGAGGTTCTTTTGAGAAGGACACACATGCATTTTTGCCCTGAGCACCTTTCCTCCTGCTTTTAATAAAATTCTGATTCTCATTCATATTGGGTAATCCTGACTTTTCCCCCTGATTCAAAGTCATGAATCCTGGGTTTGCCTAAGGTCCCTAAAAGATCAAGAGAACTCAGAAGACTGGGAGTAGTTGGGTGGAGCTGGGCCTTTGTCGCCTAAGAACCAACACACTGCTTCTCTTCTGGGGCCCTTTAAACATGGTACACACTGCTATAACCCCTCCCACTGTTACTGCCTAATGTGACTGGGCTGTGAGTGGGGGAATGTGTTGTTATCATCTCTGCACACTGAAGGCCTGTCTCATAAGAAAGATCAGAGAAGCTAAATTTAATGAAGAGAAAGAGGTAAAAACTTGAAGAAATTTATCACTTTTATGAAGAGAAATTAGGGCTGGAAATAAGCCTGTTTATATCATGAAAAAGAAAATAACAAAGAGAGAGACTAGAATATAAAAGAGAGAAAGAATTGAAGTATCAGAGATAGCATGTAGGAAGGTCCAGGTAAAGAGATTTCTTTTGCAAAGGACATGTCTGCAAGGGGCAGTACGGAAGTGAAAAGTAAATCCAATTTTACTTAGTGGATTAAATAACTGCATTTAGCTTGGCTCTCTCCCGAACCACAGGCCATTATATTAAAGTAATGAATCGGAGTGATGAAAAACATCTGATGTTCGGAGGAAGAGAATGAAGCCACATCAAGAACAAAGAGAGATGCCACAGAAAAGTACAACCAGCCCCAAATCCACCACCAAAAGCCCTAAGAAACAGGGGTACCGGGGAGGGTGCAGTAACCACTGGAGGATCTTTCCCACAAATCAGCAGGAGCAATGGATCCAGGAGGCCTGAATGCCAGCTGTGGGAAGCAGAAGTGAGCTGGTGTGACCCTAGGTGTGTGCCAACTGAGGATGGAAGGATCCCCCAGTCCTTGCTGCAGGTGTGTTCAGGACCATGTATCCAGGTAGAGATACCCTCTTCAGCTACAGACTGGGTACTCTGTTATTGTAAGACCCAAATAGCCCATGCAAAGCTCCAAATATGCTCTGACTTGTGAAATCCACCAAAAGAGTTGAGCCCTAGATTTCATAGCTACTCTCAGAGAACCTTATTACCTTCAACTAGATTTCAATATTTTATTTATTTTTCAGTATTTTATTTTTATTTGCGTGTGTGAAAATAACCTACAGGACATTTGAATGACTGTGGAGTTTCCTCAAAGAGCTAAATAAGTACAGATCTACCACGTGGCTCGGCTATACCACTCTTGGACTCTATATGTCTTTATCTGTAGATAGCTGCTCATCCATGTTCATCACTGCTCCATTTCCAATAGCCAGGAAATGGAAACAGCCTAGATGTCCATCCACTTATGAATAGATAATGAAAAATGTAGTATGTTTCCACAATGAAATATTATTCCGCTATTAAAACATGCCATGTTTTCTCTTACTTGTGGTTGTTAGCTTTTGGTCAGAGTGTGTATATTCAGGTATAAAACATGTGCACTTTTCATAGGTTCCCAGCAAAGGGTAAACTATTTGTTCTTTTTTTCCACAGCTCCCTGCCACTTGCCTTGCTGACCTTTTGCTCTTAAACACAGGCTCCATGACTGAACACCGTGTGTGCATATAATGATGCACCTTGTTCACCCGAGTGAAGGGAGAGTGGTGTTGCTTTCCCTGAGTCAAAAACAAACCATATTGATCTTGTCATTTTTATCTGCCTTAAAAACTATTTCAGCACCTTTGAGGAGGTGCCCTCACCCTGCACAGCCTGACCTGTGCCTTCACCCTGCTCCCCGCAAGCCTATCCCATCTCTGTCTAGTTTGTGACATCTTACTTGCCTTTTGAATAGACCAACCTACCAGTAACAACCACTCTGCTTTCCAGACGCGTGGCCAGGTGAGTGCAGGTACTCTACACAGCAGCTCAGCTGTCAGCAAGCGGAGTGCACCTGGTCCTGCAAAGGCCAATTGGCCCGGGCAATGGGGAGCTGGAGAAACGACCTTACTGATGCTGTGTAGCTTTGCAGGGTTGGGCAGGAGCCAACCACCTTACTCCACTGTGACAGGGTGTGTCCTGAAGCTATAGGGATGGGATAGACTCAGTGTGGGGTTTGAGGCGTCCTCATAATGCAGTGAACTGTCATGGCTCCTTGATAGTGATGAGACAGCATCAACTATGGAACATGGTTAAGTGTGATGTCTCATGCAGGGATGAGGGAGGCAGGCCCCATAAAATTATAAATTTGTGGTGAGGTTTTCTTGAACTTCCAGGGTTTTTTTTTTTCAGCTTTATAGAAAAATGTTCATGCAACACTTTTGCTTTTTTGGTGAGATAGGGAGAACATACTTATGATGGCTAGTTTCAGTTGTCGACTTAACACAATGTAGAGTCACCTAGGAAGAAAGTCTCTATAAGGAACTATCTAAATCAAGCTGACCTGTGGACATGTCTGGGGCGGGAAGGGGCATTATATTTATTTCATTAATCATGGTCTAAAGCCCTATGCACTATGGGCAGCACTAGTCTAGATAAGGGATCCTTACCTGCACCAGAGGGGACAAATTAGGTGGAGTGCAAGCATGCACGAATGAATCCCCATTCTCTGCTCTGGACTGGAAATGTAATGTGATAAGCTAACTTAATGTTTCTGCAGCTTTGGCTTCCCCATGATGATGGATTTTAAGCTGAAGGTGTGAGCCAAGTAAATCATTTCTCCTTTAAGTTGCTGTTGTCAGGGTATTTGATCATAGCAACAGGAAGGAAAACTAAGATGATAAGATCTTCTGCTGTTTCACAGAATGCCTTAGGCTGATGTTCTGTCAATTTCCTTTTTATATACGGAGATCCCACGCATGCCTCTGACAGAGCTCCTAAGAGCAACAGAGAGCAGACTCTGCTCAGTGTATCATCTTCCACTCTGGCAGTAGCCAGACTCTGGGTAAAGTGTGCCCCGATGCCTCAAGCTCTGAAAATGCACTCCTCTGCCACCTCCACACAAGGGCCTTTTCCCTGTAGATCCCAAAGTGACACAGTATTCTCTGTACTGCCTGCCTGAGAGCTGTTCTTTGTGTTAACAGAGATATTTCTGTGTATATGCTGGGACATCTTATTCCATCAGCAGATCTTTGGCTATCCTACATCAGATTCAAGGCCCAGAAATGATCCTTGAACAAACAGGAAACTGACCGGCAGCTCATCTTCAGCAAGCCTGGGGAAAAAATGGGGGAAAAAAAACTAGTTTCAGAAGCAGAATCTTTTTATTTTCGTTGGTGCTAGGGGTCAAGCCCAGGCACTTTCTCTGGGGGCATTCTGTCGTGTTATCTCTAGCCCAAATGGGATCTTAATTAAGATGTGGCCCATTCATGTGACAAAGGATTTCTGGCTTCCCCCAATTGCTGAACTTGAGCTGGCCTTGGCTAGATGCTGAGCCCTATACCCTTCAGTCACTTCACAGAAGCTCGAGTCCCTGGCCCCACACCACACAGGAGGGACACACGGAAGAACCTAACCATGGAGTTGAGACTCTTATGAAAATAGAGGGCCATGTAGCCGGGGCTTGAAGGAAAATACTTCCACTAACTTGTCAACTTCTCCCTAGACAGTGACTTTTCCAGAAACCTAGAGACATTTGTGTGTGTGTGTGTGTGTGTGTGTGTGTGTGTGTGTGTGTGTGTGTGAGAGAGAGAGAGAGAGAGAGAGAGAGAGAGAGAGAGAGAGAGAGAGAGAGAGAGAGAGAGAGGAGAGAGAGAGAGCAGCCCCCCTGACCTTGGTATCATCCTCTGCTTGGCTGCTTGGCAAGTTTGGTATTTAAGCTCCTTGAAATAACCTGAAACAGTATGGGTGAGTCTGGCTTGCCATTCATTTATTCACACGTTCACTTCAAGGTGGTTATTAGTTTTCTGGATGAACTAGGTACTGCTTTTGGCACTGGTGGTGCCGAAATGAACAGCACACAGATCTCTTCCTTTCTGTCATGTGATAGAAACAAGCACCAATGAGCCTGTTTGAAGGTTAATTATGGAGTTTATTGAATGATGGCCTCTCTAACGTTGATCAGTGGCAGGTGGGATGATGGGTGAATTGTAGGGGGTGCCATGAAGTCCAGAAGGAAGGGCCCAAAGACTAGAAGGCCTAGCTAGCATCCACATAGAAGCAGCTCCCTAATGCAAGCAGGCCTGCTGTCTGTGGAGGGTCAAGGAGAACTGGCATGCTCATGGCGTGCAGTCCTAGGGCAGGCAATGAAGGAGTTAGCCACTGGGAAAAGCAGTAGAATCTGTTCACATTTTGAGGCTGAGTCAATAGTATTTCAGCCAGGATTGGATGAGATCAGAGCCAGAAGCAGTAGGGGAGGAAAGTGGTTGAGTGTGATTCAGATGTGTGACCTGTTTGCTTAGGATGTAATGGGAATGTGATTTCACACTAGCCATAGGCCACACATGTGGCCACATCCAGATGTCCTACTCACTTTACATTCAATAGGGAGCTTGGATGCTTCCTGGGAGCTAATTTCCTACCATGTTCAGTCATCCCTGTATGAGGCTCAGATGAATATTATATTACTTGAAGTTATTCTATTCATTGTGAGTTTATAGAAACGAAAAGAAAGTCTGGCCAGTAACTGCTGGAAAGGTAAGACATCTCCTAGCTCAGCCTTCTCTATCCCAGAGGGACTGAAATTTCAGGTCTTGTCCTGGGGTGTAGATTTCTTGTCTTCCAAATTAAGGGAGGATGTTAAATGAAGCATTATGGAAACCTCTTTAAATTTTAGTAGGATTTTTAGAAGAAATGAGAAAAATGAATCTGTAAGACATATTTTGTACATGGAAATGAGCTTAAAACAGATTTTAACAGGCAGCAAGACTTATAGAGTCATCAGGCTGTATTCCTTGTTCCCACTTACTCTGTTAAAATACCCAAAATATTCCTTCTAGAATTAACACTAGGAACACATCCCTCCTTCCTAAGAAGCTTGCCATGGCTCTGAAGTTTGCAATTCACAAAATTAATTTCTCACTGTGATTTGCAAATGCTCTGTTTTATTTCTCTGGGTATGTTTACCCACAAATGAGGAGCACAGACACAGCCAGGAATATATGTAGAGTGTGATTCTTGTTACCTTATTTGTCCGTTCACCAATTACCACACATTCATGTGCAGGGAAATGTTCTTCAGTAATACAACAGTGAGCAGGATGGCCTAATCCCAGTCTCCATGGGTTTACAACCTAGTAGAGAGAATTTTAGCTTTATAGAATGTGTTTGGTAGCACAAATGAAACAGACCCAGAGATGACAGGGAAAGCTTTTTCTGTGACTGCCAACTAGGATGAGAAGACTGGACTGGTCACATTGGTCAGAGGTCCAGCGGGCCTCAGCAGCCTAGAATACTAACAAGCCCCTGCTGAGGCTTACCTAGTAGGTAAATAGGGTTTTAAGCCCATGAAATGTCTTATACACATAAAATTGTATGCTCTGTAAGCTGAGAACTGCCATTTACACATAACTGGAGAGTGATAGTTTTCTGACCAACATGGGGAAGAAGTATCCATCAACTTGGATAGACACTTTCCTCCTCACTAATCTCTAACATATATTTAGTGTTTCTTTCATTATAGATGTGGATATTAAGCTTCTGCAGTATTAACAATACTGATAGATTCAGAGAATGCCTAGTTCAATTTGAATCGTATAAAAATGAATAGTGTTTTGCTATAAGCATGTCCCATAATATTTGGAATAAATTTATACCAAAATTATTCATTGTTCCTTTGAAATTTAAATGTAACTGGTCATTCAACATTTTGTCTGGGAACTCCAAATTCTGGGTACTCTGTCCCACTGGCAGTCAATCATGTCCAATCATATTATGGTGGTTATAATTATCATGACATATTATCTGTACAAAATTGCAACAGTTAATAAATCAAGAGCTAGATTATTTAGCTTTTTAATGAGGCACATTTATTGCTGTATAGCAATTTTATTTGTCTTTAAGAAGCTATTTTACTATTACAACATTCTTGGTTTCCAGTGTCATATGATGTATTTTATTTCATATGCTTAGAAACATGAATCTAAGGAACAGCAAGATAATTCAGTGAGTAAAAGCAATAGTTGTGCAAGTCTGGAGACCTGACTACAATCCCTAGAACCCATGTAAAGGTGGAAGATGAGAACAGACCATGCACAGTTGCCCCATGTGCTCATAGAGCTCCATGTCAGCACGTGTGCTTCACTCCCGACACAGCATACAAATACAACAACTGATGATAATGATAACAGTAGTAATAATAATTTTGAAAAGAAGGTGAGTCTAGGAAGGAATGATCATCAAAGAAGGAACTCCAGCAGTGCATCTAACCTGTAAGCACAGGCCTGATTGCTTCTCTCAAGTGACCCTGCAGTTGGCTCCGGCGTGGACCTTGAACTCTGCCAGAGGCTGTTGGGCCCTGCTCTGTCCCAGAGAGCCAGAACCCCCAGTTTCACAGGCCTGACTTAAGCAGTAAGACGGCAGGCCCTGGAGCCTAATCAACAGAGGACACGAAGTCTTGGAACACCTCTGGGAGGTTCTAAAGCCCTTTGCTTTCCTGCGGTCCCATAGACCTCCCCACTCAGAGCCAGGAGCTGTCTTAGCAGCTGTGGCGAGTACAAGGTGAAGCTGTATGAGAATGAGAACGAGACTAGAGACTATGCAGAGCCAAAGGGATGTTTAGACAGGACATTTGGGAAGAAGAAAAAAGTCAACTTGTTCAACTTATACGTTGATAGAATAGATACAGGAGCATATTACAATTATTCTAGGAAAATTTCTAGAAATGATTCCATAAAATGTCCTCCACATGTGCTGTGCCTACTCACCTTAGGGAGGTTTATAGCTGTGCAGAGATCTCTGTGTGAACTTTCTGGAGTCCTGCAAGAAAATCACTCTCCCCTGGGGCCCTGGCCTTCCAAAGTGGCACATCCCTTCCTGTTCCTTTGTTTGGGTCAAACTAGGAGTGAGTGAATGAAGTTATTTAAACAATAGATGCTGTAGGAACCTTGATTTAGAAGTAATGTGAATGCTGAGAGCAGGATTTGAAATAGCTTTCCCCAGGGAAAGGCACACCAATTAGTTATCTAGACCTGGAAATAGACATACAAGTAACATACAGACTGAGCAGGTTGTATTTGTGTATTTAGGAAGACAGGCACACACCACTACCACCACCACCAAAGAACAACAATTAATGAAAAAGAAGGCCATGAATTTGAAAGAGAGCTAGCTGGGGTATATGGGAAGGTTTGGAGGGAGGAAAGGGAAGGCAGAAATGATGTAATTATATAATAATCTCAAAAAATAAGAAAAAGTAAAAGAGGCAATGTGTCCCATGAGAAATAGTTTATGTATTTTAAGTTTCTTTTTTCTCATTTGAGAATGATACTTCATATGTCTATATTCAAATGAGATTAATACTTGCAACTGGCACATGGAAACTCCTAAGGCTCTCCAGCACTGTGTGGTGGTGAAGACTCGGAGACAAGCCTGTGTGGGTTCAAATTATACAATGACCATTCGGGTTGAGCACATTCACTAAAATTCACAGCTGTTAGCGTTACCCATTTGCAAAATGGGTAAAGTTTGCACATTCTCAACCAGCTACTGTGAGGGACAAGGAGAGTCCATCAGTACAACCATGCAGAGGGATGAATGCTTATGGTGAACAATAATTAGACCATGGAGGAAGTAGGACTGAGATGTAGACAGGCATAAAATCGTCATACCTAGGAGTGTAGTTGGCTTGTCATACCCCATTCTCACCTACATGAATAACCAAACTGCCTCAAACACAAAGCTTGTGCCTCTGACTCAAGAGGACCAAGTCACTATCTTGTCCATTTTAAATCATTTAGTTAAAGGTGTAAATTAACCTCCCCATGCTAAGTGTGTGCACATGTATGTGTGTGTGTGTGTTGGGGTGATGGAATTATATACTACATTTTTTTATTACTATGGACAGAAGTGCTGACCAGGAGAAAGAGTAATGCTAGGTTAGTTCATCATGGTTTCCCAGGTAGTAGCATCCATCCTGTCAAGAAGGACATGGTAGAGTTAAAAAGAGGATGGAGAGTGTCACTGGGACTCCTTGAATTTCAGTAGATTAGGAATTAGAGTTTGGACCAGAATGAGCTGGGATATAACCCATAAGCACCTCCCTTCTCCAGTCATCCTCTGCTATCTTGATCCCACATCCTAAAGGTTCCACAACCTCTCCAAATAGCACCACCATTAGGAGATCAAGTGTTCAAACCCATGAGTCAGTTGGGAACATTTCATATTCAAACCATAACTGGTGAGGGTTGATAAAAACACTCCAGAGGTCCATATGCACCTCTTCTCTGGGACACTCCATCCACAACACTTTTTCACTCTGTTATGCTGAGTAAGCTAAGAATATAAGGCAATTTTTAATGGTAATTAAAATAAACGTGATATATATATATATATATATATATATATATATATATCCATATCTTCAAGAAAACACGGGGAAATTGTCTCAGAAATGATATCCTTATTCAAAGAGATCTCTCTGGTGCCTTAGGCTGGGGTCCTCTTCTCTGGAGGATTCTTAGCCAGAGCAGAGGGAGAGAAGAGAGGAGGGAAGGTACTGGAGGGGGAGGGGTGGATCTGTACTGCTTCCTCCACATACCAGCAGGGAAGCTTCAGACAGCAGCCCCACGTGGCCAGCCCTCTGAGAAAACCAAGCCAAAAATAGCTCAGAGCCTCACACTTCATGGCTGGCAGAGGCACGATTTTTCATCCAGTGTCGGGAGCGGTGTTCCGGGGGCTCTGAGCACAGCAGTGGGGAAATCAAAGCAGCTCAGAGGCTTTGCCTTATTTTAATGTGCGCACTAAACACCACCAAATGCTCGGCAAATGCTTAACTCCATCGCCTGTCCACAAAAGCTGCAATGTGCTTGTGAGGATCACAGGACAGCCCTGGTGAACATTTATCAGGGGAAGATTTGGGGGACAGTGACTCTTCCCCAGAGCCCCCAAAGACATGCTGCTTTGTGAACACAGGTCCCCCAGCCAACAGTGCTTGAGAGCACAGATACTCCTGGGAGAGTTAGACAGCTGTATTTTTTAGGGGTAGCCAAAAATCCAGTCCCTTTGTTCACACAGTGGAATTGCACATTGTAATATTAGATTTCCTTAGAAACAAAAAAGCAATGTGTGTCATCCTCAGCAATAAAATGTCACGGTTTGCTTCCAGGGCATAATTCAATAAGAAAGAAACCCAGAGAGGGGAGCCTTGGGATAATCTTTTAAAAATTCAAAAATTGCAGGTTATAAACCATAAGGAACCTTCTTTTATAAAAGCTACTTTAAAATGCACAATTTAATAATGTGTGCTTAGAAAACCCAGCACACAAGGAAGCTGGTAGGATTTGTATGTTTATCTATCTATCTATCTATCTATCTATCTATCTATCTATCTATCTATCTATTTTTAAATAGATTCCAAGGACTATATCTGTTCTGGGCTATGGGATGACACTGTTATTGAATATCAAAGATGAAAATGAGTTATGACAGTCATGAAAACCACCCTTAATTAACCATGAAGAATACAGTTCTCTCGGTGGGAAAAGGGGAGGGGTAAGCAGAAGACAGCACACCAGTAAAAAATGAACAAGCTCTGCCATGAGGAGGTAGTGGTGACGGAGGACATAAAGCATGCACATGGGTACAAGGTCTGGCCTGGGAGAGTTTCGAGGGAGGCTAGTTGAAGGGCTCGGGGCAGCTCTCCCAGAGCCTGCAAGCTGGAAGAACGTCGTTTTCTCGGAGAGAAGGCAGGGGCTAAAAATAGCAGGACTTTCCTCTCAGAAGTTCAAGTCTGATGTGTTTCCCACTCCTGTGAGCCATAACGCAGGACAGAGATTTATGGCCACCTGGGTTATTCTGAGCTTCCGAGTCAGGGCAGACACATTTCTTGCCGTGCTAATTTTATAGGGAGATAAATTCTCAGACCATCTGCCAGTGGAACGTGCTTTGTGTGAGTTGAGCCATGAATGAGGAGGGGAAAGACCTGCAGGCTGATTTTCCAGCACACCCAGTGTTCCTACAGGCATTGGGGGTTGGGGGGAGAGCCAGCTCTACCACATATTTTCGCAGCAATTTCTGTGTGGAAAATCATAAACAAAAACCAGGCTAGATAGGGCTTCCTGGGTATCTGCTGGGTCCAGCTCCCTCTCTTGTGAAATAGCCAATGAGGTGCTGTTAATGGCAACAAGAAAGGCAAGCATTCCTGGCAGAAGTGTCTTCATTGAGTACACCACGCTGTCTTTACTTCTGAACAACACGGGTGTCCCCTTGGAGCTCAGTTCATGCAAGGGGGACCGAGAACAAAGAAGTGGGCTCAGCGGCTGGAGGACACCTTCAGCCTTCTAAGTACAGGTGAGTATGGATCCACAATGAGCAGAGATGTGAGGCCACAACTGTGTTTGAAGGGCTTGCTCTGCCCTCTGTGACTATAACAAGGGAAGAACTTGAAAAACGTTCCTTGCCATCTTTGGTAAGGCTGCCATAATCAGAAATCTCACAAATAGTAAAACACTGAGGTGTCTTTTCTCCATATTTGAATAAGGGAGGTATACATGAATGCTTCTCTCTGGTGTGAGATACATTTTCTACTGGGGTTCTCAGCCCTGCCCCAGAAGCCTGGCTGGGATGCCTTTCAACTTCATGAGATTTAGCAGTCCTGAAGTTATCTACATTGGAAGGTCCTGAGGGAGACAGGCCTGGCCATCATCATTATCATCTTTCACTTCAAGATTAAACAGGAAAAAGAAGAAGTTGCCTATTTTCTGGACAATCACTTCCATTAGACATATGAAAAGGTGATAATACTTGATATCCATCCCCTAGCCTGAGACCCTGTGTCAAAGCTATTGACTTGGTGTACCTGGCCATGAGGCATCTAGTCTCATGATATGCTAGGTGCATTGTGGGAAAAGAAAGGCTCACATTATGTTTCCTCTGGGTTGCTGGATAATGGGTCAAACCTGTCCTGTGCCTCAGCTCAAATGTTCTCCCTAACTTGGAGTCAGGGACTCTGAAAATTTGTCCATAGTAGTCACTGTGGCCACCTACACCTAGAAGACAAGAGTACTAATTCTTTATCCTAGGTCCTAAGCTTTTGTTTACAAGTGGGGCCTACTAAGAGAAAGAATCCAGATGATTTGTGTAGAGCCCTCAGGTGTCTATCCTATGACGAATAGCTGAATCACTCCAATCAGACAGCTGAGGTAGACAGCATCCCTGCCTTCATTTTATTCATGGTGTCTTGGCCAGGTCTTTTTTTTATTAACATAATTTTGTATTGATTCTTTGGGAATTTCATATCATACACCCCAATCCCACTCCTTTCCCAGTCCCTCTATATCTTCCCCTCACCCCTGTAGCATCCCTCCAAAAGAAAATTTAAAAGGTATTAATTAAAAACAAAACAAAACAAACAAATGGAACACTTTGCTCCTCCACCATTTCCACCTTCCAACACCTACCTATGCATTTGTCTTGATGGCATTGGGAGCTGCAATTTGTCACACAGTAGACCCTTTTGTCCATTCAGCTTTACTTGCAAATGCTCATTGCAACAAGTTGTTGGTCTGGTTCAAGGCCTCTGGCTTCTAGTACACCATCAATACTGGACGCCCACCAAAACTCCCCTTGGATATCCTGCTGTTACCCTGAGACATGGAGTTCCTGCAGCTATGGTGCTGAAGGACCACACACTTTAACAGGTCATAGATGGGGTAGATGTTGGGGTGGGCCAATACAAAGCCCTGGATGTGGGTCTGGGAGGTAGCTATTTGGTCAGTCCCAGCTGCTGGAATCTCCTCTTTCAGGTGAGGGGTGGAGCCAGTTCTTCTACAACCACACCATTGGGTCCTGCGCAAGTCTTTTAAAGATCCATGGTTCTATTCTAAAGGCATAGTGGCACTATGCCTAACACAACTTTACATTTCATTTCATTGCATATATATATATATATATATATATATATATATATATATATATATAATTTGATGAAGAAGCCAGACTAGTGTATATTGCCTATTCATTTTTTTGTCCTTTACCTTAGAAAAGCAGAAATACAAAATATGTAAAACTAAAAGAAAGCTCCTTCTAAATCAAACCATGAGCCTAGAAATACTGATTCCTGTGGTTAAAAAGCAAAAACAAAACAAAACAAAACAAAACACTAATTTTCTGGGGTTGTTTGAGAAGATGGCCTTGCTGAAAGATGACAGAGACATTAAGAGTATAGCTGTTTCTAAGCAGAGCTGCTTCCTTCTCCTTTACCTGGGCCACAAATGGTGGAGAAAGATGAGAACCAGAAAGCACTTCAATTCGACGAAGACTTGGGGGATTGTGTGCTAGTTTAACCAAGAACCAAAGAAACTGAAAATCCTGGTTGCAAAGCAAACCTATGTGCTGTGGATGATTGATTGATAAATAAAATACTGATTGGCTAGTAGCCAGGCAGGAAGTATAGGTGGGACTAGCAGAGAGGAGAATTGGTGGAACAGGAAGATGGAGAGGAGGAGATGTTGCCAGCTGCTATGATGAGGAGCAGGATGTAAAGTACCGGTAAACCACAAGCCACGTGACAAAGTATAGATTAATAAAAATGGGTTAATTTAAGATAGAAGAACTAGATAACAAGAAGCCTGCCATGGCCATACAGTTTGTAATCAATATGTCTCTGTGTGTTTACTCGGTTGGGTCTGAGCAGCTGTGGGACTGGCGGGTGAGAGAGATTTGTCCTGATGATGGGCCAGGCAGGACTGGAGAAAACTTCAGCTACACCTATGTATAGTCTAAAATTTGCCTCGGATGGAAATACTGACTAAACTCACAAGATCCACTATGTGTGGCCATGTGCACACAGCTCAGATAAATCAGTTTTCTTCCACAAAGCTGGAGGCATGCTGTGTACTGGCTGGGACTGGGCTTGGTTGAGGAGGGTTTTATCCATCTAGTGTCTGAGCCATCCCATCAACTTGCCAGCGAAGAAGCCTTGCAGCTACGCTTCTATTAATGGAGGCCAGAAAAAGGCAACAGCAATATAATTGTACCTGTCACTTTCATTATCTCAAACACTGACCCTGAGTCAGGTAGGAAGCAAGTGCAAACTGTGTGAACGAGTTTTCATGCCTTTAAGTACAAACACAAGAAGGGATTCATTTAGTGAAAAACAGCAGCTGCCAATGTTAGACCTCGCTAAATTGATATGGAAAAGAACTGTGGCAGGCAGATCCTCTGCAGTGGTCTAAACATGTGTAATTATTGACTATGCACCAGAGAGGTCCACACCACGCAGAGCAGAGGGACCTCATCAGAGATCTCCCTTCAGAATAAGATCAAATGATGGGCTGGAGGAAGGCCAGCAGGGGTGACTGTCTTCCTTAAAGTCTGCTCACACCATTGCAGGCCAGCAATTCATCAAAGTCAAAAGGAAACTAAGCTGGTGGTGCCGAGGCCTCATCCACAAATGCGCAGGCCCTTGAATGGGACATGTCTACTCTAGATGTGCCTTGCTGCAATGGCAGGGTGCATGCTGAAGTAGCTGGTATACCTGTCAGGGAATGGGGATGGGTTAAGGACATTATTTAGTAGAGAAAAGAAAAGCAGGTCAAAGGAGAAACCATGATGCAGTACTGAGAGGGGCAGGAACACTATGAGAAAGGCTGATTAGACTCGAGGCCCAGGGAGCCTATGAGTCCTTTCATGAAGTCATGGTGCAGGTGAGGTCACCTCCCAGCCAGTGAGAGCCAGAGATCCCAGATCTCTGATTGCTCTTCTCTGGAAGTTCTCTCTCTCTGCTTCCTTCTGCACACTGCCTAGTCTACCTCCCTTGCTTGGCCTGGCTTGGACCACCTGATCTTGCTTCCAAAGGCTAGCCACTCTCTAGCTGTAGCCATGGCCACACGATGCCACACACACTTCAACTAGGGTCTGTATGTTCCAGCGTTGAATGCAGAAGCAAGTTGTCCTCCAAACCCCGCGTTTACTCTCCTCACTTTCTACCTGTTCTGTGAATTGCTGAGAGAGGATCTGCCTCTGTTCGTGATTATGTTTCTTCCCTCCAGAAGTTCCAGTTTCACATAGTTAATAACAGAAGCTCTATTATTCGGGATAGGTCATTCAGGACTATTATACAACCCCCCCCCCCCAGAGACTGACCCCTTTACCATGTAAGGTACCTTTCTGCATTGTCTACTTTGTCCAGCACTGATGTCACTTCTTGCACGTTACTGCTTTCAAATTGTTTTCCAACACTTTATTTACATGTATGTACCGTCATTCTTCATGGGACTGTACATTTGACTTTTAAAAATTCATTTGGAAATTACTTCTATTAAAATTTCTCATCCACTGATTTCCATGTATTGTTGACTTAATTGGTTTAAGAAAATGTCTTGATGGAGAGATGGCTCAGAGGTTAAGAGCACTGGCTGTTCTTCCAAAGGACATGGGTTCAATTCCCAGCACCCACATAGCAGCTCACATCTGTAACTCCAGTCACAGGGGACCTGAAACCCTCACACAGATGTACATGCAGGCAAAAACACTAATGCATGTAAAATGAAAATACATTTAAAAAAATTTTAAAAAAAGAAACTGTCTTGCCGTTCCTTCCCTTCCCTCTTTCCCCTCCTCTCAATTTGTTTTCTTTTCAAGATATAGTGTCACCATGTAGCCCAGGCTGTCCTCAAAATCATGGTCCTGTCTCAGCTTCCTAAGATCTGGAATTAGAGGCAAGCCCCACCACTCACAGCCTGTTATTTCTGTTCCATGCAGCTGTCTGCTGCTCCTTGGCTGCTCCCTTTTCGGCCAGTCTTTGTAAGGAGATCTGTATAAGTTAACTGAGGTTTAGATTTTCAGTTGACTTTTTTTTTTAAAGCTATAATTTTTGTACAATAATTATTTTTAATTTTAATTTTCAGTTGACTCTACATTCACAACTTTGTCTTGAAGTCTCATTCCAAATATTCTGTCATTTGGTGACTCTTAGAGCCTGATTTTTTACTTAGGAAAATATAATCATGGTATTGAGGATGTTTCAATATGAAATCAGAGACTATGCAGAGTCCATATATTTATTGAAGGGGATTTTAAGTCTGGTTGATAGTCACAGGGTTAAAACCTCACAGAGGCTGTCTATGGTTCAGTCTAGAACATTAGAAGCCTCAGAACGAAAGAACCAGCAAGGTGACCTAGTTCTCAGGCAAAGGCCTGGAAAGCCCTTAGAGATCGGCTAGGGAGCCCGGACCTGATGTCTACAATGGTAATGAGAGAAAACTGCACCTGCTTGGGAAAGTACAAGTGATAGCTAAGATCAGAGGACCCACTGCTTGACTCCTTAGTGGGTACTGGATAGCTATGGTGGGGAGCACGTGGTGGAGCTCTTCATGAAACAGGAAGCAAAAGAAAACAGAGCCTGTGTTCCTACTGTCTCCTTCCAGGGCATGTCTCAATGGTCTAAGGTCCTCCCACTAGGCCCCACCTGCCCTGGGGTACCCCCACTTTGGACCTGCTTTGGCAGACAATCAGAATTCAAACCATAGCATGCTTCCACCTACAATGTAGGGAAGAAGGAACTGCGTGATGAGAACTGCAGCATGCCCTAGGCAGGGGGAGAAAGGCATGGTGTGGACAGCCCAGCTAATTTGAATTAGCAATGATTCATTAGGCAATTATTCAACACATGTCTTGGGAGAATTATGCTACTCTGAAGAATTCAGGCTCTACCCTAAGAAAGAGCTAATGCTCTGGGAATGTTGACGAGAATGGTTCGGGACAAGGAGGGAAGAGACACAGCTCAGCATGAAAATCAGACTGCAGTGCTGGGTACCAGGGAGGAAAAGCACCTTGAGCGGAGGCAGGCCAGAGCATAGAGCTGAGACAGGCTGGGGCCTTAAAGCCTCAGGCAGGTGTGATCTGTAATGATGGAGTGCTGCAGGCCTTGAAAACAGAGTGGCCACTGGGGACTCATCGCTCAAGTACCGTCTGCTTTCAAAAACCATGAAGAGAAGATTGGTTTGCTTTAAGCGATATACTCAGGATATTGGGGACCAGTTTCAACACAAAATTATACTGAGAGATCTAAAGATGGACAGATGTGGCACAATCAGACTTTATTTTACTTTAAATATTTTACAGTATGCATGTTTTCCCTCCATTTATGTATGTGCACTATGTGCATGTCTGGTACCCAAGGTCAGAAGAGAGCACCAGATCCCTGGCTATGGATTTACAGTTGTGAGCTGCCATGTGAAGCTGGGAATAGAACCCAGGTACTCTGCAAGAGCAGACAGTATGCTTAGCCACTGAACAATCTTCCCAGCCCTACAGTAAGATTCATATTATAGTTTCAAGCATATGTTTTATTTATCTAGGCCAAGGATTCTCAACCTGTGGGCTGTGACCCCTTTGTGTCATGACCCTTTATGGTGAATGACTTTCTCACAGGGGTTGCCTGAGACCATCAGAACACACAGATATTTACATTACAATTCATAACAGTAACAAAATTACAATTATGAAGAAGCAACGAAAATAATTTTATGGATAGAGATCACCATAACATGGGGAACTGTATTGAAGAGTTGCATCATTTGGAAGGTTGAGAAGCACTGATCTAAAGTTGTGATCTTCCTGCCTCATTTTGCTGAGTATCAAGATTACAAATGTCCATCATTACACTGGCTCAACTATATTTCATATAACTATTCTTATATGTGTGTAATGATAATTAATTATAAGGAGCCATACCTTTTTTTTTTTTCTGAAGAATTATTTCTTGATTCAACACTGTGTTAGGTTAAGAACCCCAGCAAGTTGATGGAAACAGGTTCAGGTATAGAAGGTTTACTGGAATACCCTTGGAACAACTGGAGAGAGCATGGAAAAAGCAGGATTGGGTGGAGAAACATGATGATGCCATGATGAAAAGTTCAGTTGTTCCTACCAGGCTTCCTGTGCTGCTCAGAATGGAAGCCGAGAGCAAGGCCTTGGTATACCTACGTACACTCAGTTGCAGCCTGAAATGTGCTGGGAAAGCAACCTGAGCAGCAAGGCCGGATCTCGGTGCCACATTATCTAGAACGGAAGCTCAAATTTTATTATTATTTGTGGTGTCAGGATGGAACCCAGGGTCTCACAAATGCCAGGTAAATCCTCTACCATCATATTCTTTACACCCAGACCCTCAACTTTTCACCATTCTTTATTTTTCTATATAGGATGGTCTGTGCTAGAATATTAAAATAAAGTAACATTTTACATTGTTGACTTGGACTACTTTTTCAACCCGAAAAAGGGTTCCAAAGAAGAGTTGACAGTTTGGGGTTACTATTTGGATCTGTAACCGAACATAGATCAGTTTTGTGACACTCACATCTCTTCTGTGGAAACATTATAGTTTTCAAGGGTGCAGCTCTAAAACCCTATGCTTATGGAGGTAGAAACCCACCAGAGTCCATTAATTTGATAAGCAGGCCCACAAACATGTCAAATAAAGAGTAGTCATTATTGAGTGGTCTCCAATTTTTTCTTTTGCCTCCCTCTTTTTTTCTGAGATGGGGTGTCTCTATATAGCTCAAGTTGGTCTCAGCTTAAAATCCTCCTGCCTCAGTGTCCTGAATAGCTGGGATCATAGACATGCAACACCATACCCCAATGATTTTAACTTTAAATGTATTGACTTTATTCTTTGATACTATCACACACGTATTAAGTATATTCTGATTACTGTAATCCACGCTCTTTTAGTCTGCCTCCCTCCCCTTATACCCCACTTCCGATCACCACTAGTTCCTTTTCCACATTCCTGACTTTTTTTTTTCTTGCTACTCATTTAATTTTACTAGATTCCTCTGTGGAACACACACACACACACACACACACACACACACACACACACACACACACACCGGTTTTAAGTGTACATCCCTCAGCTCTAATGGTCTCATACTCAGGTTCTAAGAGCCATATGCCCACTGCCACACAGCCTCACACTGAGGATTTAAGGGTCACATATCCCTGCCACAAAGCCTCATAACCATGTTTTAAGGGTCACACACCCACTGCAGCAAGACTCCAATGCACTGCCATCTGCTTCTTGATTTAGAAAATATGTCATGCAGAGCAAGTGCCAGCTCTGTACTGGGCATTAGTCATGCAGTGCTTGGTCTCTAACACGCCGGGCTGAGACCTTTCACACCACTTCTCTCATGGGTTCCATGTTTTGGACCTGTGATATCGCTGATATTTCCTGCAATTATTTCACTGGCAATCCAAAAGGTTTCCAAGTTTGTACCACTAATTATCAGGAACATCTTAAACGAACGTGACTGGATATTTTCTTCAGATTTAGTCCCCAAGGTTGGCTTGGGAGATGGAGCATCGGGTACAGCACTTGTGCAAGCACAAGGATTCAAGTTCAGATCCTCAGAACTCACATAAAGTCCCGTGGGAGTGTAGGCCCTGGCAGTGCACACATGTGGAGATGGGGGATCCTCAGAGCTGGATAGCTAGACTAGCCCAGGTGGAAAGTCAAAGGTTCAGTGAGAGAGTCTGTGGCAATACATAAGGTTGAGAACAATAGAGATACCCCATGCCAGCCTTGAACCTACAGATACACTTCCGCGACTATGTCTGTGCAGCTGCATGCACATGTGCTATAGATGTGTGAACATGCATACACACACATGCATTTCATACACACATGTACATATGTAAAAAAAATTAGTCCCCCAAAGTGGGACTGTTGGGTCAAAGAGAAGGGGTGGTGGATTCAAGCTTCTCCCCAGGTAGGGTGTTCTCATTAAAATATATGAGTGCTCAATCCATCCAGTTTGTTGGCAAATAGTTTCTGCCATTCCAGCAATTCATTTAAAAATTCATATATTGCATCAGCCAGAAAATCTGGATACTATTAAACAAGCAATGAGTTATAACAAGTAATTTTTCTTGACTGCAATTTTAATTGGAATGTCTTTCATTTTTATTAATAGGTTGATTCTTCTACTCACCCAATATTTGCTGAATGCATTCAAGATGTTAGATTCTGTGCCGTGGCAGACATAAAAGACAAAACGACATCGTATCTGCCCTCTGAGTTCAAAATAGTTGGTTTCAATTTGGAAGCAAGTAGCCACGCTGTGTGGTGGTCATTCGCTGGTTCAGTTACTCTGACGTCCAATGTGGGCAAGTCCTCAAGAGCAGCCATGCTCCTGTATAGTGAGCTGATATACTTCCTCCTTAGATTAGCAAAAGCCTCTTTTTGTTCACTTGAATTTCCAGATCTCTTATTCAGTCATGAATGAATAATGCTGATTTTAGTCTCTCACCTGCCACTAGACACTGTTTTTGAAATATTCAAATTTTCACCTTTTGTCAGGAGTTAGCTGACTTTCACCCCATACTATGTTACTTTGAGATAAATGTGGTTGGCTGGAACAGATTACGGTAAATGTCATGAGCATGCCTCATCCCATAAGCAGCTAACTGCCACACCTTTTGCAGCATTTGTTTCTCTAACGTGGCTTTGCTATGCAAGTTTCTGAAGCTAATGCCCAGATCCTTCTACTTGTCAAGAAACCCGATCCTCAGAGGAAGACTTCTCTTGGGAAGAAGCAATGCTGTGAGTGCAGGCTGAATGGACACTGGGTCATTTTAAAGTCGCAGGCACTCAGATATATATGCTTGTGTCCTTGTGGTTTTCTGCTAGCAACACGTCTTACCAACTTACACTTTTCAGATATGTGGCTCCCAAGAGCAGAAAAGGTGGCACCAGGCATGGGGAGGTAGCACAACAGGGACATGGTTAGGACATCTGTTGCCTTTGATCTTGTATTGCCAGAACCAAAGCTGCCTCACACTCCTGCCACCCCCATCTCACAAACCCCAGGTATCGCTCCCAGCTCCATCAAGGAGCCCTAGTGTTGGGGGGCAGGGGAAGCCCCAAGTGAACGAAGTCCCGAGTGAATGCACATTATTGACATGGATACAGAAATATCAAGGACATCAGACCCTTCTGTCTTGAATGTTGGTAGTGTATGCCGAAAATGTCTACCACAGCTTCCTGCTCCCTGGACGTTTACAGCATACAGACTGCTCCCCTACAGAGACTTTTCCTCCTAAGACTACCTAAACCTGTCCCCTTGATCCAGCTGTATGCCATAAACCCTGCCTCCTTGTTTCTCTGTATGTAGTGACACTGCCTCTGTTCAATTCTATATGATAAACATACTGCACTTCTGTGTCTAGGGACACAGCACTGTAGAAAGGATACCTCCCACATGGTTTACCAGTAACTGGTTTGGGAACTGCTGTGCAACCTTTATATAGGAGGTTATAGATACTAGGGCTGCTTAGAATGTAAATAGAAGTCTCTCCTTTGGATGTGGGACTATAGTCTTACCTCACTGGCAGAAATGCAGCACCAAGAACAGAGGCAGTCTTACAAGACTGAACCCCAAAACTAAGGGAAGAAATGAGGTGACAAATCCTATGCCTTGGTTGGTTTTATGTTTTGATAACAGAATACCTGAGTCTGGCTAATTTATAAAGAACAGAAATGTGTTCCTTTGCAGTTAGCAGTGCTAGGAGTCCAATGTTAAGGTGTTTGTATCTGGTGAGAGCCATCTTGATGTATCATCACAATGGTGGTTGCTTGAAGGACAAGAGAACAAATGTAGTCTTGAAAGTCCCTTTTGATCATAGTGTTAATACATTCAAGATCAAGCCCTCATGTCCTGGACATATCCCCTCCCAAGCCCCCACCTCTCAGTACATCTATGTAGAGATGGAAACTTTCAACATAGAATTCTGTGAGGACATCTATAGATTATAGCATCCTTGATCAGAGTTGTTGAGAGCAAGGTCCGTAAAGCCCCATCTCTTCTGGAACTGGTACAGTGAGCTTCCACTCTGAGGAATGAGGGACATTCTGATACTTGACAAGAACCATATTCAGTGGGCAGTTCTCCCCCATGTCTTTATCCTCTGCTATTCTGCATTGCAGTCTGAAGAGACAGATACCCACTGGAGGAGCCCAAGACACATCCTGCTTACTTCCTATCCCAAGTGTGGGACAGGGTGGGCAAACAAGGAGGATGAGTTAACACTGTCACTGAAATAGTAGAGTTTGTCATTAAGAGTTTTAATCATTTCTCTCCCCCTTTTCCCTTTTGGATGAGGACATATGATAGCTCATCAGACAAAAGCCTGAAGGTAATTACTCAAAATGTCTAAAATTTTGGTTAGTGGAGTCTGGCTGTTATCCATGGCCTGAAGCAAGGAGCCAAGGGTAACAGGTCACTCTGTGATCCTGGCCTAGACATCACAGTACCATTGTCTTCAGTGTCTAAAGGACTTGCATAAAGAAGTGACCACACAGTGTTCAGAACACACCCACTTAGGTCATACACCAGCATCTTCACACAACAGTGGCTACCAGACACACTATTTGCAAAGTGGAGGTTATTTATTGCATGTGGGGATTTTAGCAAGAAACACACATGACATTGGAGCTGTCGGACCTATGAAGTGACCTTTATGAAATGCCTGTATGGAACTGAGTGTTGGCAGGAAATTCACATGAGTTTTTCTTGAGTTTTCACTTTCCTTTTGCTGTTGGTAACACTGGAAGCCAATGGAGGAATTTGCCTCAAAGGTCACACACTCTCCCCTCCCCTCCCCTCCGCCTTCTTTCCTCCTGGTCCTGTGTCCATCCCCATCAGAGCCACCCTAGGGGTCACTGGACTAGTCACATGTTTATGCCTGCTTGCAGAAAGCCAGGGCCACATATGCTGAGGAAACAAAGCACATTGCTTTTCCTTACAAAATGAGATGAAAAAATAAATCTAGACACACTTTCCAAGTGTCACTCTTCTTTAAACTTTATATACAGATAGACAGATAAAGATATATGCTCTTATTTTTTCATCAGTATACTCTACTTAGAACTTTAAAAAATAAACTTTCTTTTTTGGTACCTCGGGTTTCCTATATTTGTCTTGGAAACATTTAAAAAATACATCTTCCTAGAACTCTTCTGTGCAAATAATAAACATAAATAACATTAACATCTGTTACAGAATAAAAAGGCTATTTCAAGGATTTCTTTGTCACCACAATTGGCTGTGACCCTTTGGAGGTGATACTAGAAGTAGCCTGTGACTTGTCCCTGTAAGCTGTGTAGGTCCTGATCTGTCTGTGGGGGACTGGACAGGAATTCACCATCCCGCTTGTCCATCTGCAAACTACTTCTGGACAGTTGCAAGACACTTCCCAGCCCACTGGCCAGTGACAGGGAAGAGATCCAGCTGAGTGAGCCAAAGCTGGGCAGATTGAACAGTGACGATAAGGAGGCTGTCTGGCTAGCACTGGTGGGTTTCTTCTTGGAGTCACCGGGAAACTCTTCGGAGACAGCCTCCCCAGGCATGGAGGGCCCTGAAGCCTGAGTGCCCAGTCCTTCCAGCAAGGTGTTCTCTCTTAATGGCATGTTTGTATCCACTGCACTGGGCTCCCCACTGGCCTCTGGGGAGCAGGCCAGCTGCTGTGAGAGCTGGGGAGCTTGACAGGCACAATCCCTGGGAAGGGACTCAAAAGGTGCCATGGTCTTCCTCTCTGAAAGCTCAGTTTCTGAGTCTCCAGGTGGTTGTCCCGGAGTCGAAGTCTCTTTGGGAGCACTGAATTTGCTGGCAGATTTCTTGGCTGACTGGCGTCCCAGCTGGAGCTGGGTAGGGAAAAGGCTCCCCTGGAGAGCTTTGAAAAACAGTCTAGAAAGAACACATGAAAAAGAATCAGATTCTAAAGGGCCATGACTGAGCTTCAGGAGGCTCACGCAGGCCCATGCACAGCGTGTGTGCTGCACTTGCTGGTCAGCAGGAGGCACCAACTGATACTCACCTGGGCAGCAGGGCAGCGACAGGCGCGAGGAGACAAGTCAAGTAAAACAGAGGGTCACCCAGCAATGTCTGCATGGTCCAGTAAGGGTTAGATGGAGGATAGCATGTTGCACAGGACGTGTTGTAGATCAGAGCCACGGAGAAAAACAAAAACGTACTGAAGCCACAGGCTAACCAGTTGAGCCAGGTCTGAAAGCAACCAGAGAGAAAGGGCTTTTACTTCACGTTAAGAGTGTCAACCATAACAACAATATGGGTTTATGGGGAATGGATAGGGGTGTGCCTTCCAGGTCTTAGTGAAGACTCTTGTTGTCAGTGGCTGGTTGGTCTTAGGAGAACAGGCTGGGACAGGACTGTAAAGGGAAGAGGAGCGGGCAAGGCAGGGGCATAGCAGTGAAGGAGACTGAGAATGCAGGTAGATAAGTACTGTACAGGATGGTGGGTGGTGGGTTGTCCCTTTTCCCAGGAAAGTAGACATCACTTTCCATCTTAGCACACAGCTAGGGCAGCTTTGTAGCCTCCTGCATGTGTAAAACACCTGCTGGGAAGTTTGTGGCCCGCAACATGGGTCCCTTTTGGAGTGTGACTTTGCCCGTGGCTCACCCAGGTTTTGGTTTCAATACCCAGGTGCAGCAGGAAGGTGAACAGTGCTATTGCTGTGACAGGGGTCCCCCAGGTAAATAAATCCACATCGGAGTCATAGTAGGCCTGAAAGACAAGCACAGGGGCAAAGTTCTGTGGTCTGTAGGTGCCTAGAGGCAGTTGAGGAAAAAACCCTGCGCTGGGTTCCACTTACCAGGTAAGGAATGTAAAAGCACACCAGGCTCTGGAAGGCAGCGTCCACCATGTTTAGCCAGAATGCTTGTGGCCGGTATTCCTGGGACACAGAAACAAGAAAGGATTTACAGAGAAGGGGTTGTCCCCTCCAAGGCGTTCTTGCTGTGGGATGATCTTTATGTACAAAGACTCTTGTCTTTGCCAAGGTACCTTCTGATTGGGTTAATAAGGAGCTGAGTAGCCCATAGCTAGGGAAGAGAGAATAGGTGGGGCTTCTAGGGAGAGAAGGAGGAGGAGGAATCTAGATGCTTGGATTTCACCAGCAGACGTGGAGCAAGTCGGATGTGCTGCACTGAGAAGAGGTTACTGAGCCACGTGGCAGAACAAAGATTAGAAAATATGGTTAAATTAAGTTATAAGAGCTAGTTGGAAACAAGCCTAAGCTAGAAGCCAAGCTTTCATAATTAATAATAAGTCTCTGTGTCATTGTCTGGGGGCTGGCGATCCAAAGATAGTCTGACAAGAAAGCTTGCTATGTATTCTTCAGCATGTGATACCTAAAATACTTAGGTCAGGCACTAGAGGAAAATGTACTGTTTCAGGACCTGAGGAGAGCAAGGATCCAACATGGTGGATGAGAAATCAAATCAGGCAGGCTCACAGCTGTAGGCAGCTGAATCACTGGGAGCCTTTGAACCCAGAACATGAACCCTATAGGTATATGTCAGCAGAGGTCATGAATTTGAGAGGGAATCCAGAGGAAGGCTGGGAGGAGCTGAGTGGAGAAAAAGGAAGGGTAGAAATGATGTCAATACAGTCAGTACTCATGAAATTCCCTGGTGGTGGTTTGCAGGGGCATGGGGTAGGACACGATGACACTGAGCTTTACAAAGGAACTTTTCCTCAGGAAAGAACAGCTGAAGTCTTGGGCCTACCCCCTGATCTGCCCAGCCTCCTAATCTGGACCCCCTGGCCTGGGCCTCCCTAGTCTTCCATTTTGAAAAGGTTTTATGATGAGTCCTTTAGAAAGACTCTTAACAATGAGCCTTAGCTTTTAAAGTTAGATGATGGATGTTTCCTAGTGGAGTTTTAGATTTACTTATTTTTCTTTTATGTATATGAGTGTTTTTGTCTGCATATGTGCAGGATGTGTATGCATTGCCTAGAGCAGTAAGTGCTCTTTACCATGAAGCCATCTCTCCAACCCTTCATGATGGTAACAAAGAAATTATTACTCCAGTTTTGATATGGTTTCAGTGTGTCCCCGAGGGTTGATTCACTAATGCTTAATCCTCACTGTAAAATGTTGAGAGAGTGGAAACTTGGTGGGCCTTTGGAAGATAGTTAAGATAACCCACAGGAACCCCCATGACTGATTTACATGAAAGAGACTAGAAGAGACACATCCTTATGACTGCCAGGCCATGCCATGCTTTCAAGCTCCATCAACATCAAAACCATCTCCAGATGCATCTCTTCAACCTTGGACCTCCAGACAACTACTTTTATTTAAATAGCCCGACTTTAGTGGTTTGAATGGGAATGGTCCTCATAGGTTCATATATTCGAATGCTTGGTTCCCAGTTGGTGGAACTATTTGGGAAGGATCAGGGGGTGTGGCCATGGAGGAGGTATGCCTGCCTGCCACCATGTTCCCCACCATGGTGGCTATGGACTCACCCTCTGAAGCTTTAAGCCCCCAGTACACTCTCTTATAAGCTGCCTTGATCATGGTGCTTTGTTGCAACAATAGAGAAGTAACTAACACCATCTTAGGTATTTTGCTATATCAATGCCAAGCACACTATGACAACTCTATACCAATGGCAAAAATGGCCTTGGTACAGACAAATGAATGTTTCAGTATCTGGATAACAGAAATCTGTATTTAAAGAAGAAGCAACTAGGGCCCCATCATCCCTTCAGCAGCACTCTAGTAAGTCTTCAATGGCTTACAAGATACACACAGGATTCAGGAAGAGCATTTACCACCACTTAAGGAAAGCACTGGTGACATTCTCATTGGTTACCTCATTCCATGTGACAAGCTTACAGTGTCTTGTCTCATGCCTGGCTGAGGACAGTAAGTTGGCTAAGGTGAGAATCCTGTCAAGACCACAGGTACCAGCCAGAAAGCCAATTGTCTCCTAATAGCCTGTCTCCTGAGCTGTGAAGCCTGTTCCTCTGAGAATTAAGTGTCAGCAGAGCAGCTATAGGAAGGTAACTTGAAGCAAATACATTCTGAATTAGACATAATGTGGAAGAGATAGGATGCTGCATTCTTTCTGCACACATAACAACTAAACTGGCCAAAGAGAAGCATGCATGGTTTACTGCAAGGACTGGCAGGACAGCTGGCCTTCAGTTTGCAAACATGTGGATTGCTGATGTAAGCATACATTTACATCTGTCTGCTCATTCAGTGGTTTCCCTTTGAGTCTGTTGTCTTAATTCATGGTGAAAGTGACACTTTGTTTTTCTTTGCTTTTGTTTGCCTAAGGGAACTTGATTATCACCTGTGACCAAGTCAGATTTGATGTAGACTTTTCTTGGGAACCTGGAAATAGCTGAGGTAGAGAAGGTTTTCATTCAACATACTTTATGAATGCAAAGGCGTTCATTGTCCCCCCAAAGGCTTGTGTATTGAAGCTTGGTTCCAGGAGTGGTACTTGAGAGAGGTGACAGAACCTTTAGGAAGTGGAGCTTAGTAGGAGGTCCCTAAGTCATAGGGGTGTGCTTCTGAGGTGATGGTGAGGTCCTGGTTGCTTCCTCTTTGCTTCCCAGTTTGGGACATGAGCAGTTTGCTCCAGTATATGGTTCTCACCATTGCCATGACAATCAGGCACTCCTATCAGAAGCCCAAACAGGATTGCCCAATCCTAGACTGCAACTGCCATAACCATGTGTGCAAAAAAGCTTTTCCTCTTACAAGTTAATTGTCTCGGGTATTTTATTACAGCAATGCAAAGCTAACACAATGTATTACAGAGTCTAACATACAGTATCCATTCTCCAATTTTGACAATTTTCTAGTAGGGATTTGGGGAGAATTTTACTTTCTGCAAGGGGGTGGAGGCCAAGAGATGGAGGCAGAGATAGCAGGGTGCTTACCTCCATGTTCTGGCCACTCTTGTAAAGCTGGGGCTCTCTCAGCAGCATGTCGGCTGGAATGTCTTTATCCAGCACCCCAGTCACGAGCTGGGGAAGCGATGAGAAGAGCAGATTAAAGAAAATCAGATACCACTGGTCAATCATGGCAGATGCAGAAAAGCCACAGTAAAACTGGAACCAAAACAAGAGGCCCACAAACATCTGCAACAGAGAAAGGAGGCATAAGAACAGGTTATTTTTTTAGCTGTCCCTGCAGAGACTCATCTGAAGGACTCAATATCCCCGCAGAGATTTTCTGTAATTAAGTAGCTAGGCAGTGATTTCTCCCGAAAGCCTCTAGCCTTGTCATTGGCCTGCTCACAATCCTCTTCTACCACAGTCCCCTGTACTCAAGAGACCAGTAGTAGGAATTTGGAATTCCCAGGAGCATCCCAAGGAGGCATGAGATTTTGTTCCAGAAGAGTTGGAGATGGTCAATGTGAAACGATCAAGGCGGGGCTCAGGATGGCTTACATCTTAAGGCCTGGGCTCCTGCCCTGGGGCCTTCCCTTTTTCTGTCTTCCCAAATACCCACCCTAGGATACATCTGTAAGCCCATGCCCCGCCCCCCATCTTCTTTCTTTCTCTCTCTGTTTTTGGGGGGTGGGGGGAGGGCACAAGGCTTAACTATGTAGCCCAGGCTAACCTTGTTATGGTCCTCCCATCTCTGCCTTATTTTTGGAAAGGAACAGTGGAAACTCATCAACACTTTCCATAAGAGCTTCGAAGACACACGTGAGCACAAGAGCAAAGGCAAGCAAGTAAGAAACAGAGACCGTCAACCCCCTGCTGGGGTGGGGGTGGGGGAGTGGGGGTGGTGGGAGTTAGCCAAGATGGCTTTCCGCTTTCAGCTGCTGAGAGTTTCAGTGGCTGGAGCGCATTTACATGGGAAATACAGCAGTCTGATAGCGGATATAAAACACTGTGGTTCAGCTCTTGAATGCCTCCCAGAGGCCCCTGAGTTAAGGCTTGTTTCACAGCTGAGAGAGCTCTTTGGAGGTAGTGGAAGCTGAAAGAGGTGGGGTCTAGTGAGAGGAAGTTACATCAGGAAGGGCATGTCCTGAAACAGAATATTGGTAACCCAATTCCCTCTGGCTTTCTGTAAGCCATGGGGTAAGCAGCTTTGTTCCAATCATGGTGTGCTGCCTCCTCATAGACCCAAAGGAAACGGAAAGCAAGTCTGTGGGCTGAAACATCTGACGCCATGATCTAAACAAACAAACAAAACAAAACCAAAAACCCCAAACAAAAACTTTCCCCTTATAACTTACTTATTCCAGTTATTTCACTAGAGTGATACAGAACTAGCACACAAAGTGTTTTCACACTCACTGTGTCATTTGGCAGAGACCAGATCACCTCTCTGCTTCAGTGTCCCCGTCTATGCCACGGCCATCGCTGTGAGAGCTGCCCAGGGAGGGTGTTGAGAATGAAAGGGCCCGATGCCTTTAAAGAATTCGTGAGGTCCCTGGAATCCTGTGGCTATTCTCAGAGGCATACTCTTCCTAGTTTAATGTCCTTCTTTCCTCTGAGACTCAAGCTCAAGCTGCTCTTACATTTACAGAAAACTAAGGTGTGAGATACGAAAGTGGTCAGAGTAGGAGTAATAAATCCAACACGAATGGATCGTGGCCTAAGGTGTCAGGGGCCAGTCTCCAAAGCAGATGTGGTCAAGTGGAGGAATGTTCCACTGGGCACAGTGAGGACTGCCTCTGGGTTCACGGAGCTCTCCATGGCCCTTGAATGAGTTGCTTTATGCCTCTGGCTCTTCACTTTACCTCTCTGAGCCTTGGTTTCGTGCCTTAGAAATGGCTTCTGAGGATCAGAAAAAAATGCTCGTCCATGTGGGTGGAAGCTATGACTAAATCCCCCCAAGTACTGCTTTCATCTATGACTTAAGCTTCCTAATATGCGATGTCCCCCTCCACACCAGCCCCTGACAGACTTCATTGATTTGCTCCCCTGCCTTCCTCCCACAGCTCACTCTTGCTCACCCACCATCGTGGGCTCAGCCTTCTGAGTCATAGTAGAGCAAATGGAGTCAAAAGAACAGGAAGAAAAATCCTTAGATAATTGAGAGCCCCCCTCATAGTACCAAAGAGCTTTCTTCCCAAGCCTCTGTTACTATAGAAACTGTTCTTCTCTGCTCTTTATTGGAAAGGCCAATTTATTCTTAAAATTAATGACTCTCTCCTGTGGGGAGTGATTACCCTTGAACTGCTCACGTGGATGAATGCTCTTAACAAAGCCCTGCATCTTACATGAGGAAAACCAGGCAGGCAGCTCTTTCTTTCTCCTCCTGTGCTCTCCGACAAGGACAGGATTAACATGGCAGGCTGCCGTGTTAGCCTCTGTTTACCTCTAAAGTGTTAGAAAGCTTGGAGTATGTTACTCTCACCACCTTCTCAGGTTCATAGCCTTGAACTGGGAATTACAGGGTTGAGCTAGCTTAATTCATAGTTCTGTTTTGGGGGATGAAAAAAAATTATAACCCATAGAAGTCAAACAGACATGGTCCTCAACTTATGATGCCTCAATTTAGGATTTTTCAAGTTTATCATGATGGTGTGAAAGCAATATGCCTTCTGCAAAACTTTGAATTTTGATTTGGATTGTTTCCTGGGCTTTATTCTCAGGAAATGCTAGACAGTGGCTTTGAGCCGAAACTCCCAGTTAGCTGGTCACAAGGCAACAATGCTCCAGTGTACTGTGAACTACGCTATGATAGTAGTTGACCTAAATGTACTAAACATATTTTTCATTTGTGATATTTCAACTTGTGATGGGTTGTTATCAATACAACATAACCCTACTCTAAGTTGAGTACTAAGGACTGAAAGAAATGAGGCTTTACTCCAGTCTAACCTACTCCAAAGGGGCCATTCACTCCTGGGGAGAGAAGGTGGGAACCTATAGGTTCTGGGTATCTGAGGCCTCGCCATTCTGGCAAGTCAATACTGGGGTATAAAGAAAGGAGAAAAGAACTCACAAGGGCAGAAACAGAACAATGTTTTTGGATGTGGTCCCAGGTGGAGCTTAATCTGAATTGATTTCCAAATCTACTCAATTAGCCATTTCCTGATTGGTTGCAAGCATCTGTATTCATTTGTGAGAAGACATTTTGGAAATGAGGCAAGTGAGTGGGTGGGAGAGGTTAGGAGTGGGAAAGTATGTGTCAGCCTCCAGAATGAACCATTAAGAACACAAGAAAAAGCTGTACTGACTTCAGCTTAGATTTAGCATGAAGGTTTTCATATGGAATTTAAAAAAAACTTTTAATTTATTTGAATCTTTTTCAGTAGATCACAACATCTTCTTGACCCTGGCGTTCTGGTATTTAGACAGTGAGATTTATGGGACAAGCTTAGAAGGTCATTTATCCCAAGAGTTTAGTTTGTCTCCTTGTTGGTTCACTCAGCCTCAAGCTGCCAGAGGCAGAGGTGAAACCAGCAGCCCCTCAGGAGAGTGTCTAGAAATCTTACAAATGAGTCAGAATTTTGTGATGATCCTGTGGGCCATTCCTCAGGCCTGTGGAGCATGAAAGAACTAAGATTAAACATGAGGACTATGTGGGAGAGATCAGGAACAGCCCTGTATTCAAAACCCCTGAAGAGACACAAATGTTCACAGTGCATCTGGCCTAGGAATCTTCACTTAAACAGAGCTACCAATTAAGCTAGCTAGAAGAGTGTGTATCTGCCCTAAGCCTAGGAGAGTGTGAAAGGCCCTTTCTTACCAGGTTCAAGGCCTCACTTGGGGATTTGTACAAGAGCTGGTGTGAGTGTGTCTCTGATAGACAACATTCAGTGTCTGAACTATATAGCAAGATCAAGTGATTTTTCTGATTGCAAGGCCACTGAACACACTTCTGCTTTAAACCTTCCTTGCCTACAGCAGAGAAATCAGTGTCCCACTGTGGACATCCTAGTCCTAAGGAACACTTTAAGAACACTCCTAAGAAACACAAGGATGTAGGTTGAGAACTAAAGAACAGAATCAGAGGTCAGATAGCGACACAGTCTTAGCAACTTACTGTCTATTGGATCTGTTGCAAATTGCTGGCCTTGTCATTATGCTACCTTATAAAGCCATACATGAACTTTCTTGTGTTGCCTGCTGTTTATAAGACCTTCCGTCCTTAAAGATGCAGCTGTTTTCATTTCCCATGAGTTAGTTTTCAGATATTATAGGGCACAAGACCAGGATACTATCACAGACATTCATACAAACCCAAAAGTGGACAGGAGACCCTGGTGGTCTTCTGGCCTTATGCAGGCATCAGTCTGACAAACTGTAAGCCTTTGGGGGGTGGGGATGGGGTAGGGTTGTCACAGAGGCCTTCTATGTCCCTCTTTCTCGACTGTGAGTCTGCAGTTGATACAGTGCAAAAGCAGTTATGGTAAGCCTTTAACTGAAAAATTCTAAAGACCCGTGCCAAATACCTACTGTGTTTTTGTAGAAGAAATACAGCACCATGTTGGCCAGTCTGGAGTAGCACCAGTGTCCGTGCACGATCAACAGCCTCTCCAGGTACCGGAATCTTGGCACTGCGAAGTCGCTTGCCATCACAGCCTTGAAAAGGAAAGTAATTCGCATCACTGCTGATGCCCAACCACTTGGCAGAGAAGAACAAAGGCAAGGCAAAACAAACATGGGAGGAAAAAAAAAAATCCAGCTTCAAACACAGTGCTAAGTGTGACTTCATCTTATTAACTCCTTCAGTTAAAAAGAAAAACCACTCAATAAGCACTGGTTCTCAGGGATGCCACTTTCTAGAACCGTTTAAGGCCTCAAACACTAGATATAGGATTAATGAGTTTTAAAAAGCCTTCAATTTTTCTCTTTTAATATTGTTTCCTATCAAGCCTCAAAACCTAGAGATGCATGGGATTTCCCTCACCTTTCTACGGCCCCGTGGTACTTATTTCTATACTGTACCCAGATCTCAAAGATGAGCTAAGGATGACCCGCTAATGTTTATCGGATTGGGAGTTGTGTTTTGGACTACTCTCCCAGGAAGTTAAACAGTCTGTTACACTGCAGTTTTTAAGGAATGACAAGAAAAAAATCTCTACATGTCTGGCAACTTGTGCACTTCATTCCCCAATATTCTCCTCTCAGCTGCTGAACTGACAGGTAGAAATGGTAGCTATGTGCGGGCCCACTCTCAGCCCTTCCCTTAGCTTCCTGCAGACTTACTTCATCCAGGCTCACTCATGAAATGGAAAAGAAGAAAAGAGAAAATGACTTCTCTCTCTGTCTTTTCACAATGCTCCCACCGCAGCACACGTATGGAGAAGCTCAAGTAACATTTGTTGAATGAATGGAAGGAAAAATTCATTAGGGATTTTTCAGCATTGCCAATTTCTGCTATTTCCCTTAAGAAAAAGCTAACTAGACAGTACTTGTCAATCTCATATGCAGAGAAACCTTTGCCTTTTTTTTTTTTTTTTTTAGACAGGGTTTCTCTGTGTAGCTTTGCGCCTTTCCTGGAACTCACTCTGTAGTCCAGGCTGGCCTCAAACTCACAGAGATCTGCCTACCTCTGGCTCACAAGTGCTGGGATTAAAGGTGTGCACCAAGCACCAGCACCAGTACCACTAACGCCACCACCACCACCACATGACAACCTTTGCCTTTTGTATTACAGACATTGATGGTGAGCACCTGGGGGGAGACTCAGCTGCTACAACTGCTCCTTAGGCTTGAGGCAGGTACACAATTCTCCATCCATAAGATTTGTGACTAGAGTCATGTGAGCAGTGATGAAAACAGCTGGGACCATAAGGCAGGTGGTGTTGAGCAAGCAAAGTTCTAGGTAGGATGTGTCTGAATATTTTTGTATGTACTTCAAGTTATACGTAATGGAGGATGTATTATGCAAGATGGCCAGACATCTTCTGATGACCCTGTTGCTTGTGTGTTATTCTGGTAAACGAGAGGATGCTATTCTGATCTCTTCTTGTAAAGCACAGATGTGAGAAATCTGGACTGAGTCCCTATAGGTACGTCAGGATAGGTAGGAGGTCACCAGCCCAGCCACCGTCTGACAGTCACCTCAGGCCAGGAGCTAGAAGGAACAACAGAGCTT
This sequence comes from Peromyscus maniculatus bairdii, assembly GCF_049852395.1. Classification (NCBI taxonomy): domain Eukaryota; kingdom Metazoa; phylum Chordata; class Mammalia; order Rodentia; family Cricetidae; genus Peromyscus; species Peromyscus maniculatus. The sequence continues at coordinate 68,717,550 of NC_134852.1, read as the reverse complement.
CTGTGCTTTGAAACACTCAGTTTCTGTGGACTCCTCTGGTCTACCATATTGTGGAACAGTCCCTGGAGCCAAGCTCTGACAGAGGCAGGTACAAAGTGAACAGAGTTTCTACCACCCTGTCTCTAACAGGACAGCTGGGGAAGCGGAAAGCGTTGGCCTAGGCTATTTCTATGTAGGGACAGGCCCTGTGTCTGCACTGGATTTGGGGTGGGTAGGAAAGGCAGAAGGCTGGAGAGCCGGGTGAGCTTCCTCGGGAATTCTCAGCATTTGGAGGTGTTTCCAAAGACAGCCCCAAAGTCTACACTGTGGCCTACTAATCTGTTTTTCAGCACTTGAGATCACACTGTGTGTACCAGGTAAGCACCCCACTCCTGAGCTGTGTCCTTCGCTCCTGTTCAATGACTGTCCTCTTTGAGTGAGTTTCTAAGCTAACTCCACTGAGGACAGTGACTATGTCTAATGGTGTCTGTTTCTAAGTGTGTGCCAGGCAATAGTGCAGTCTCATTGATTTTTGAAAGAATGAATAATGGGATAAATGACTGAAAAATCAAAAAGCATATAACGCATTTGGTTCAGAACTGGATGTTCCATTAGGCATATAAGTCAACCTTTTGTATTTGTGGGAATAGAATCTGCAGACTCAAACAACCGTGGATGTCAAATATTCAGTAAAAACTATATTGAAAATATACAAATTGTTCTTTCCAAACTACACAGCACAACTACTATTTACATAGTGTTTCCATTGCATTGGGTACAAGAAATCATCTAGTGATTATATAAAGTGTATAGATGGGTGTGTGTAGGATTTATGCAAATATACCAGTTTATGTGAGAGACTTACACATCTATGGATGTTGGTGTTGAAGCAACTCTCCCTGGTTACTGAAGGGCAACTGTACTGTACTTCCAGTAGGGGCCCTACTATCCGACTGCAGTTTAATACCAAGCCAGAAAATGAATGTTCTCTGCACAGCCAAACATATAGTGAGTGTTCCAGGAATAGTTTTTGATTGAATGAGTGATCCAACCAGTGAATAAATGGTGATTAGCAATATGATTTTAAAAACTCACTGAATAAACTGTCCCCTAAAAGCTTTACCAAAGTTTTAAAAAATGTGACTCAAACTTGCTCAAGTGTTAGAAGTTGTAATACTATATATCTAGAAGCAGCATATTTTAAATTAACCAGTGTTTTCAATTTCTGGAACATTCAGAGCTGACACAGAGACAAATGCAAAGCAAAGACGGAACTTCCATGGGAGTCAGGATGGCCACATTCCATCTTCGGAGTGATTTCAGGTTCCAACAGTGTCACGAGGCACCTTTTACAGAGTATAGTTACTGTTGGGTAAGAGTAAACAGAAATGCCTCCCAGATGGGCCAGGGGAGGGTATCCCCAAATATACTTGTGTTGACAGAGGCAAAGACATTTATTGCACGTGGCTTCATTCGTTTATTGCACATGGCTTCATTAACAGAATGACATTCCACTTTAGCTTCTACTACTGGCTTAGCTGAAGGTGAGCACTGACCCATACTGAAGGCAAATCCTTCAGCTTCGTTAAAGTCCAGAGACAGGCTGGGATAACTTGTGCTATCATGGAATAAGAGGCCAATGAGGGCCATTTGGTCCTACAGGACAGCCCAATTGGTCTTTTACCTGCATGCCTTCCTGGCCTGAGATCCCCACGCCTACATCTGCCACCTGGATCATGCTGACATCATTGGCCCCATCACCTGAAAACAACACAGGCAGGAAGAATCATTGATTTTGAGATGCATAGAATCACAGGGACACGTAGAGCAGAATCAGGCACAGTACAACATGGAACTGCCAGTCACATCAAGCTGTCCCAGCACTGAGCCACCATCTTATTTATCCACTGGGTTCTATACTATCGGGATATGCTTAGAAAAGGCCCTTAATGTGACAGCACAATAATATCATCCTCCTCATCACTACTGCAGGTATTCAACCCCTCCAGCTGGACACCAGGACCTCTCCAACTCACAGTCACCTTACCAATTTTCTTACAAAATCAAACAGGTTAAGTTCTGCTCAGCATTTTGTGCACATTGATTACCTCAGTGAATTAAACAATATGTGCTTTTTGGCTCTCTGAGGCATAGTAAAGAAAACATCCATTGTACCATCAAGCTGTTGACTGGTGAATGTTAAAAAGTCAGAGACCTTGACATCTTTGGGATGTCAAAACACTGACACAGCCATTATAATTTGAGACAATAGTAGCCATTCTTGGAATTAGGCTTAGAACAGCTCAAGACATAGCAGACATGCCAAGCTGTAAAAACAACAGGTGTAGATATACAAAAGTCAGAGTTATATGTGGTTAAATGTGGTTATAAGTAGTCCCTTTTATTTCTGCCCTCCCCCAGTATTAGAAATCAAACCTAGGGTTTTTGAACGCCACACAAATATCCTGCCACTAACCTATATCCCCAGCCCTCTTTTTACTTTTTGAGACAGGGTCTGAGTTTGTTGTGATGGCCTTGAACTTACTCTGTATCCCTAAGGCTGACCTTAAATTTGCAATCTTTTTGTCTCAACTTTCTCAGTACTTGGGTTCCCAGGTATGCCCCCAGGTGATTTTATTGTTCTTTATGGAGCTAAACTCAATGGATGATCAATTTGTTGAATTAAAGTTTTGTGAAACAATGGGAATCTCTCTAGCGTCCTAAAATGCCCCTATTCAAAAATGAATTATCATGTGCAATTGGGCTCTCTAAGTCTAAATTGCTGGGTTCCTTAGACTGAAACATATGGTCCAAGAAATGACATGACATTCTAGGGGAGATTAGCTTCTCCTTCCCTGAAGGGGATGCTTTCTTCCCTCAGCTTGGGCCAGGGGAGCCATGGTGAACACTCTGATCATGTCTCCTAAGCATGTGTCCTTGTCCATCTGTGTATTCTCCTAGTGGATACTATGGATTTCCATAACTCTTAGGGTGTGCAGACTTTGGTTACCAAGGTCTCACACTTAATGCTGACTTCTCCTAGCAGATGAAGTACCTGTGATGATAATGGGTAATACCCCAGACTTTCTGCAAATGATACTGTCATTATAGGTGACTGACTAATTGGTGAAGATACTTTATCACTGAGCCAATTACTTCCTAGGAGTGGGTTACATTTATAACTGGTGTTATGAGAGTTACTGCCTTCCTGGCCCTCACCAGGAAGTGGCTGAACTGATGCTGGAAACTATAGCCAATTCAGACATAGGTAGAGATGATTCCCTAAGAATGTGTTAAGTGACCACCACCCTGTCATTGGAGGGGAACCTAGAAGGCACCCAGCCAAGGGTGCCTGCAAGAAAAATAAGGTTAGATACTATCTTTAAATGATGCAAAGTTGTGCTGTCTTGAAATGGATTTATTTAATGAGATGCTTGTCTCAAAACAATCAACAAATTCAGCTGAGAAGAATCACTGAGTCTTCTGGTTGGTACAGCCAGGGTCCCTAGAACATTATACAACCTTGACCCCAAGAGGAATGTGACAACTCAAAGCCCTTAAACCCTTGAAAAAGGCCTCTGCCATGTCAACATGTGCTAACATAAGACCATCACTGTGGCTGAACTGTGTGGGACAGGTAGGTATCTAATGTCCTGTCTCCCAAGCATTGGCCTACATTCCAGCTTGTCCTCTAACATTAGCAGTTGCTGATCTTGTAATAGTACCTATGTCTGCTACCTTATCTTGTGGCTCTTTGATGTATGTTTTATGTCTGGAATGCTCCCCTTTACCACACTGGGTAGAATATTGTAAGTGGAAACAGGTGAATAAGGCTTCTCTTGTTTCATAGTGTTAGATGGAAGAGGATCAGAAATTCAGGCCACATAGAGAGGGAGAAGTTGAAGAAGACAGCTGTAGGGTCAGGCCCTGTAGTATTGGCCTAGATACTTGCCTATGGCCAGGGTCATGGCCTTGAGCTTGCTTCTGACCAACTTAACCACCATGCTCTTCTGCAAAGGGGTTGACCGGCAGCAGAGGACAGAGCGACACTGCTTGGCAAGGAAGAGAAATTTGTCCTCCAGGCTTTTGTCAAGGGCATAGGCCAGACTTCTCCCATCAATCACAAGGCTTTGGCTGGGGCTGGAGCCAGTGGATGTGGAGGCTGGGTTGAAAGAGAACCCCACGCTCACATTGCTTTCAGTATTCTCAGGGGTGCTTTGGGAGATTCTGGACTGCACATACTGGAGGCATTGGTCCAGGAGGGCTGCACATGCTTCCTGAAATTGACAAGCAACGTATTTCAGTAATGTTACTGACCCTGGTTATCTGCCTCAATGCCCCAAGCTAATGTCCTTCTAGGGCACGTGGCTGTTATGAATGGCTCTTTAGACTTCCAGAAAAGGAAGTTCAGCTGGAGAGGATGACTTCCTGCATAGGAGAGAAAGAACTCAGCTTCCACTGGATTATACTTTATTGCCCATGCAGCTGTGCTGAAGTTGATATGGAGCATGTTCACCTTCATGGATGTGGGTGCATTACTGCTCTGTCTTACACGGTTAGGCTAAAGGTTCATCCTGTGTGTCTCTACAGTTCTCTGGGGCCTTTACCTAAACCTTCCTGCCTCATACTGCTCCATCAATGCTGGTGCACAAATCTCTTTCAAAGCCTTTTATGGATCAGTCAATAAATATAATTTCAGTGTTCTGTCTAAATTCTCCATTTCCACTTGGGAAAGAAAAAAAGGTCCAATTACTGTGTTTTTTCATAATCCATGCCCTTCCCAAACTGGATCTGAGTTCCAGAGAGAAGGAAAACCTGGATAATAACAGGCTTCGGGGGCAGGAACCAGAGACCAAAGAGGGAGCTCATTCCCAAGAACAAACACACATAGAGAAGTTTGAAAGGCTCCTGTCCTGCACACAGACAACCCACTAGTGCCTGGTTCCTTGCTGTATACTGTGGACAACCAGCTGTGGCCAATCAATACTTATTGGTCTGTCACATTGAGAAAACTAATAAATCTGAAAAGAGATTGCCACTGCCCTTAGGAAGACTGGAAGGCAAGGCAAGTCCCTGGATATGACCACTGCCAGACAGATGGGAACATCCAGACTTGTGACTGGAGATAGAAACCTCTCCTGGAGGAGGACATGCTGATAACTGGGGAAGACTTAAGAAGAACACGGATAGAGAAACTCCATGAGGTACCTGGTCCTACTACAAAACACTGACACAGGTAGTTCCTGGTGAGACGAAGCAGGCTCACTCCAATCTCTCTCCTGATGCAGATATTTTATCTGGTCAGGGGCACAGAGCAGCTATTTGTGAACTCTGAAAGAAAACTAGCATTCAGATAGGGAAAGGAAATTATCATAAGGACCCCAAAGGGTGACAAATGTTCCATTCACCCCGGAAGCCTCTGGCATGGCCCAAGGTCTCCAAGATTTGAAAGTGGATGCCAGAGACCAGCAGCTCTGGAAGAAACCCTGGGCTCTGGCTGCAGGAGGGAGGAAGGGCATTCTCAATGCTCAGATTGACACAGGGAACCTCTGGTTTTTTTTTGTTGTTGTTGGTTTGTTTGTTTTATTTTCCTGTCTTCTAGTCTCCATCACATGGGTTCTGCTATGCTGGCAGCAAACAGGACCATCTAGGGATGAAGATTCAGAAGGAGTGGAACCCACCTCTTGTCTCAGGCACTGCGGTGTCGAGATGGCAGTATAATGACTGCCTTTCTTCTCTGCCCTACCATTCCTGGGCTTCACATGCAAGTGGAGGAGGAGGAAAACGGGAAGTAGAAAGGAGTAACCTGAACCTTGGCCTTCTCACCAGAGGAGAAAAGGGGGGTCTTGAGAAACTAGAAAGTACTAGAAAGATGGTAAAAGAAAGATCCCTCAGCTGGCTCTAAAATACTATTTATGAATTTAGGGGTTCACTATATGATGTGAGCACATGGGCATAATCCTGAGGGGACAGCAACACTGAGAATGGCACTCTGGCACAGCCACCACCCCTGCTCTACACTGACTTCCAATATGAACTGTGTGAGCTCACAGGGACTTATCTCCAAAGAGTTCAATAAAGAAAAGGGGGTGGGGAGGAGCTGTAGTCCTTGTAAAATGAATACAAGTGGCAAATACCAGGTCATCAACAACATGATGGTATGATTATACAATGTAATGAAATAATGATACCTCATGCCTTCCACACAACATTCATAGCTTCATTCTCATAATAGCAATATCAGGAGAACCTAAAGATCAAACCAGTCTATAAACAATTTTATCAGTTCTCTTCAAAATTCCAAGGACGCAAAAGACAAAGATAGTCTGCGAAACTGTCACAGTCAGGGACATTCAAGAGAGCTTTGACAAACAGATGTAACATGAAATCCTGAAACAGGATGGCAGGTGCCAGGTAAGACAATCTATATAGCAAGAGCTTTTGTTAGATCATGTGTTAACGTTAGTTTGTGGGTATAACAAATGCTCTATGCTCCTATAAGATGCTAATCGGGAGAAATTGGGTATGATATGGGAATGCTCCAATGACTTTTCCAAACATTTTTGTAAATATAAAACCATTCTATATATGGAGTTTATTTTCTAAAATCATCACTATACAGACTTAGGAGTAAAGAGACAATAACAGATAGAAGTCAGTCAGCTTGAAACAAACACAAACACATTGTGATCAAACTGCTTAAGACAAAGAAAAAAATCCCCGGAGCAGCCACACAAAAACAGTCATTGGTTATTAGGCAGCAGGGGTTCAAGGGCAGCACCGATTTCATGAGAAACCATGTATGTGGAAGGAAGTGGAATACGCTTAGAGTACTGGAAGGAAATAATTGCCATTTCAGTCTTCCATATTCAGTGAAGATATGGGTCCAGAAGGAAATGCAGTTAAGCCATTTCCTGAGTAAAGAGACAGTGTTTGTTGTCAGTGGACCTGCCCTACAGCAATGGCTTCAGACACAAGGGAAGAGGTGAGCCAAGGAGACTGAGGAGGAAGTCCTGTCTCCTGACCCTTAAGACACAAAAACTGAAGCATCCCATTTATCAACCGAAGGGCATTGACTTTGGAGAAGAGAGCAGCTGCCCCGACACAATGCAGTCTCAATATAAACCATTCCTTTGGTTACTGAAAAGCTAACAAAGTTTGATGAATTGAAATATTATTTAACCAGAAATATTATTTAACCAAAATGGAATCAAACTAGGAATCAGTAACAGAAAGGTGATAAGACAACCTCCAAGTATTTGGAAATGAAACAAAGCACTTTGAAATAATCCACAGACTCGAAAGTGAACATAAGAAATATTTATAAAAATATCTTGAGCTGTATATAGCTGAAAACACATTTCAAAATTGTGAGGTACAGATGTTTTGCTTATATTAGAAAAGAAAAAATGCTTGGGAACAGGGAAATAAAAGTAAGATGAAGACAAAGAGGAGGAAGAAGGCAACCAAGATCATCATCAATAAAATTGAAAATAAACCAACAGAGAAAAGAAATCGAAGCAGCCCAAACCTTGTTCTTGAAGAGTCGGTGTAACTGATAGGCTGGCATCAAAAACAATCAAAGAACAGACACAAAACACCAATGTCATAAATAAGAGAGGAAGTGTCACTGAAATTCCACAAACATCAAGACAGCAAGGAGAACATGTGGCTTTCAGGGACAGGGTCCTGAGGTCTGGACAGCTGATGATCTGGGTGTGGGACTTAGAAGGAATCCATGATTACCCATTGCTCTGGGATAATGCTTTTGTACGCTGGTGTAATAAAACACTGATTGGCCACTAGTCAGGCAGGAAGTATAGGTGGGATAAGCAGACAAGGAGAATTCTGGGAAGAGGAAGGCTGAGTCAGGAGGCACCAGCCCTCCATCCACGGAGCAGCATGTAATGGCACAGAGTGGGACACAGAGACCAGATGGGACACAGAAAATCTTAGTTTTCCTGTGACCCACCAGGTCCCAGCCACTCACACCCAAGTAAACACACAGAGGCTTTTTATTAATTAAAACTGCTTGGCCATTAGCTCAGGCTTACTACTGACTAGCTCTTGCACTTAAACACAGCCCATTTCTGTTAATCTATACATTGCCACATTTTCCATGGCTTTACCTGTGTGCCATTACATGCTGCTCCCTGGACAGTGAATCCCACAGCAACCCATAGAAGTTATCATGGCCTTTAGCTCCTAAAGAAGCCTGAGGAGGGGATATACACAGAAGGAGTCTTGGGCTTCACCAAGAAGATTGTGGGTAACCTGAAGAGATTTCAAGTGGAGCTCATGGGAGGAACCAGATCCTAGATCAGGGAGGTGCTGGGAGTAGACACCCTTTGCATACTTGTGGATTTAACCAAACAAGTGTGAGTGAACAAAAGAAGTGCCCAGAGGCAGTTGATGAAACCAGAGGAGTTCATGCTAAATAGATCACTGCCTTGGCTCCACATCCTAGACACATAAGACCTCATGAAAAAAAAATCCAGTGATATGAAAATAGAAGTTGAACTTTGTACTAATAAAACCCAGATGTACATTCCTTTGGTATTAAGAAATCCCAGATCCAACCTCTCCACCCAAAAGACATCCTTTTCTAGGGTCTAGCCTGATAAGTGTAGTCCTCATCCTTCATGGAGGAAACTTCTCTTTGCAACAGCCAGAGACCATTACAGAAAACCATGGACAATCAATGGATACATTTATAATACAACTCTAGGACAGAAGGTTTGAGGAGCATGGGAAAAGGGGGCAAACCAATCATAAGAACAGGAGGAACAGGGAGTTTGCTTTGAGATTGTTTCTCCTGGAAACATCAGGAGCTACATCCATGAAGTTTTATCAACAGGACTGCCTAAACATGAGCTCAAAAGGACAACAAAAGACAAGTTAACACAGATTGGAGAAAGCCCAGAAGACCTCATCCTACAAAATTAACTACAGACAACTAAGGAATGCTGAGAGCAGGAGAAATGTGTATGTGACAACAATTAATGGAAAAAGAGGCCATGAATTTGAAAGAGGGCAAGGAGGGGGATAAAGGGGAGAGTTTGGAGGGAGCAAAAGGAAGAAAGAAAAGATGTAATTGCATTACAATCTCAAAATATAAAATATTAAAAAAAAGAAATCCTAGAAAAGTCTACATCTCACAAGACAATGATAAGAATGTCCCAAGTCTCAGAAATAGTGCACTTGCTAAGAGGGAATGCAGTGGGTAAACATGCTCCTCACTGTGGCTGCAAGAGGTGGAAGCCTCAGTGGCCTTCCAACAGAGTTCTATCATGGGAGCCTACAGGATATGAGGCCATCCTTGAACAGGGCAGTCTCTCTGGAATCTACATACCTGAGACTCAGCATTCAGTGTGATGACATGCTCTTCATGGTCCAGCAGTTTGCAGGCATATGCAATGTTAATGGCTGTTTCTTGTTTGTCACCTGTGAGGACCCAAATCTGCAGGCCGGCTTGTCGTAATTTAGCGATGGTTTCAGGAACTCCATCCTGAAGGCGGTCTTCTATTCCAGTGGCACCTGGTTAAATGTATGACAGTTCCAGTGAGTCCCTCTTCACAATTCCTGATGGGATACAAATGCCATGTACCAAATATACCAAAGATAGATGTGGCACTACCAAGTACCTAAGACTTTCTTGGGGCTCACTTGCCAGATGACACTAAGTGGCAAAAAGTCCCTCTGGAAGCAAGCTAAAATGATCCATCATTCCAGGACTGTGCTGGATGCTTACCATAGCTGTTGCCATGACTCAGTCAAGAATAAGTAGGAGGAACAAGTGCGAGTCACCAAACACTGTTATGTACACTCACCAAAGCGTACCTTGAAATCTTTCTGACTAACAAGTAGCTAACTTTTCATATACTCTAAAAACAGAGACTATGGAGGGAGGAAATCATCATATGCCCAAGGGATTAAAAGAAAAGTCTTAGTAGTTACCTATCTCCTATCCTCCAGAAAGTTTCCACGCATGAAATTCAATGTTTGAGCTTAACCACGTCAACCATTTGTTATCCAAACCAACGGTGGAGAGAAAGAATCATTCATTTACTAAGCAACATCATCACGAATGCCTTATCCACAAACATAAAGAATTTAAGAGGCAAATTCCTCTTACTGACTTCATAGAAAACATACAACAGGCTGAACATCTCTAACCACAAAATGATGAAATCTGAAACGCTCCAGAAAACTTTTAGATCTAACACGATCTCATGTGATAGATAACAGTCAAAACACAAGGGTCTGAAGGGTCTGCCGTTGCCTTCAGGCTATGCATAAGGTGGGAAGTATACAAAATGCAAGGTCATAGTCCCCAGACTTATCATTGTGCATGTACAAGAAAGCACAAACTCTCAAAACCCAAACACTTCCTATCCTAAGAATTTTGGATGAAGAATAATCAACCTGTATTCAATGCTAAAATGTGCCCAAGTCTGCCTTCATTTCTCATCTGAGGACACTCTGGTGAGATGCTTTCTGCTTTCCCATCTCTAAAAGTGAGCCGTATCCCATGACTTCCTGGGCTCCAGCCCTGGCCGAGGCTCCTTGCCATTCCTACTTCAAGCTCCTGGTGCTGGGGCACTGCTAATGGACTGCAGGTCTGTGTTCCCAGCTGCCACCAATGCTTTCAGATTAACAGATGGAAGGCCTAACTCCCAGTGTGACAGTGTTAGGAGGTGGGGTCTTTGTGAGGTGATTATGTTTAGATGAGGCCATGAAGGGACAGGAGGAGGGTCCCTGAGGACCATGACGCATGGAAATGCCAGTTCAGTTCTGAACTCTACCATGTACCCATGTTACAATAACCACAACCACCTGTCAGGTGGTTTTAAGGGGAAAGAAATGAGTGGTTTCAGATGACATTTAGAGGAACCAGCAAGAATTCTGGGGTAAAAAATGAGCAGAATGATACAGCTGAATTTTGTTTCTTGCCCAGAAAAAGCAGTTTAAGAACGCAGTATGAAGGTGACTCTTCCTGCTAAAATATTATTTGTGGTTCTCTTAGGTTGTTTAACATAACCACCTAAATAAAAGATTTAGAAAGAGAAATTTGGCTTAGAATATTAAAGCTATAAACTGCTCAGTGAGGTCTCTGGAAACTTCCTGAACTCCTTGCCCCTTGGTGAAGCTGTGCTAGGTGGCTCTTTTTCAAGCTTAGGCTCCATCACTTAAACCATCAATTTTCTAGGTGCTCGAGGGTGGAAAGTGGATAACGACTGTTGGATTTTGCCTATTGCCATATGTTCCCACAAAAGATCAAAAGGCGAGTTATCTCACTTTGAGTGTGACTAAGGTCTACAAGGGCTGTTCTGACTTGAGGTATGTTAACAGAGACATGGCACAAAGACTGGGAAGTGGTGGAGGCCCCTCTTCTAGAGACAATTTGTAGAAAAAGGGCCAGTCGGGCCATCTCAGGTGTGGATGCTACCACATGAGATTGATCAAGATGCCAGTGGCTGAGTGCAAGAGCCCACAGCCAAACCACACTCCCCGCATCCTGCCGTTTCCTCCTCCTCACCCTTACAGCCACCTTCCCCACAGAGCAGATAAGAACCCTTGGAGGCAAAGACTGAGTAACGTGTCCAAGCTTCCATGGCTAGTAAGCGGCAAAGCCTGGACTTGATAACCAAGCCATGACTCGGCACTGAGGAGGATGGAGGGGAGGGGCAGTGACGCTGCTCACAGCTGTGCTTTCATGACTTGGAAAGGGAAGAGATACCATCTGCAGTGCTTTAGAGTGGGTCCAGCCCCTACCACAAGGGTGGACCAGGCAGCAAACTTCACTCCACTGAGGAGTTAGCACTGTCCAGGAGAAATATCAACCATGAAGGGGGAGTGCCTGGGATCAAAGAAGATGGACAGGTGATCCAGAAGAATAAGCTCAGCACCCTCTCTCTTACCACTCTAGCCATCAATAAAGAACATTCCAGAGAAGCCCTTTCTGGGTTTTTATGTTGTTTTATTGTTTTTCCTTTTTTTGAGGCTGTGTCCACCCCCCCACCCCCCCCCCCCAGAACCCTGTATAGCACAGGATGGTCTCAAACTCATATCCTACTGCCTGTACCTCCTCCATCCTGGAATTACAGGCGTGTACCATCTTGTCTGGCTGTTGTTGGCTTTCTGAAGACAGGGGTATCCTTATGAGAGCAGTTCCAATTCAGTAATTAAATCAGTGGCTTGAAATAGGCAGAAACTGTTTGAGGGGCTTCATTTAATTTATTAGAGATAGCATCCACTAAGTCTCTGGGTTCCAATCCTATGGCTTTCTGAGTAGGGTATTAGACACTGGACAAAGTATGTAGTGGTATTCTGTCTAGAGCACATTATGCTATTAAATATTAACAGTAACTATTATAAGAGATATGTATAAATAGGAATATAGATTTCCTAATCCCTCTGTCCAGAAAATGAAGACAAGAGAATGCATCCTTGGTTAAATAAGAAAAGATGAACTCTGGAGCTTTATGCAATCCCAGCAGATTCTGACCAACATTTCACAAAATGAGGTGTACGTACCTTACACAGCTAGTTTCCCTGTGAGCACACACATCACATACACAGCCATGGGATACTCAGCTGAATGTATTCACTATTTTAATATGAAATCTTAAAATATTGAAAAATTAAATATTAAAATAGATACCCAAGTAATAAGTACCTTAATGTCTTCCTAATAACTAATTAGATTTTATTAGATGTAAATAGGGATGAAGAAGGAAATATGAGCCATTTTCTTTTCATCCCAAATGAATCTGAAATAATTTATAAGATGCAAAACTCAGCATTTCCATGCATGTTCATGTAGATTGCCAGGGGCTTGAAATTTTTCCAACTGTCTATTGTCAAAAGGCTTGCTCCTTATAGCCATTTTTGTTGGAAAGTGAGGTTTAAAGGAGACATGAAGACAGCGAACCTGGAGTGCATGGCATATATGAGCCCCATGGACAGAGCCTGCAGAAAATGTTCCTCCCGACCTGGGAACAAGCTAGCTAAAAGCCAGGTGGTTCCCCAGACAAGCTCAACACAGGCGAGAGCAAGAGAAGCAGCCACATCACTAGTCACCCCAGGACCCCTGCAAACAGCACTGCTCTGTACCACAGGCATCTGGAAAGCTAATTACCCAGCAGGTGCAAGTTCGTCTCCAGGCGAACCGCAGACTGGAAGAGGAGCTCTTCACGGCCTTCCACAGATGCCTCTGCTTCTATGTGGCTCTGCAACCAGCAAGCATACTCTTCCTTGCTCAGAACCTATGGAAACACACATTGTTGAGTGCTGCACTGGGTGCTGTGCATGGGGGGGGGGCAGTTGCCAATGTGTGCCCTCATGAAGATGCCCCTCCCTCACCCTCCTGAAGGGCCCCTCCCTCACCCTCCTGAACATGCATCTCACTCACCCTCCTGAAGGGATCCCTTGCTCACCCTCCTGAAGGGGCCCTCCCTCACCCTCTTAGCAATGCACAGAGTTCGCAGGCCTTCCACTGCATAAAGGTTGAGGTAATTCTGTGTTTTACTCCGGATCCTTTTCTGGTGCCTTCCTCTGGCATCATCTAGGTCAGAGTACAAGCAGAACCAGTAAGAGTGACCCAGCTGAGTGCCACAATGAGGGTCTTCCTGTTGCCTGTCATACTGATTACAAATGGTGTGCAAATGTCATAGAACTAAAAGTCAGGCAGCTGTTACTGTAATAAAATAACTCACCAAAACACAAGTTTGGGCTTGTTTCTAAAATTCCTTGTTTGAGAAGCACAGGAGAACAAAACTTCATCAAAAGTGACTTGGCATGTTTTAGTACATACTACTTAATAGAGGCAGTGTATACACACTTATTTACAAAAAACTGAACTCAGACAAAGTCTCATTTCTCTCTTCACAACATCCCCACTGTTGGCAAAAGATGTCCAAATGGTAGATAAGCCAAACTTTTACTAAACACATACACACACACACACACACACACACACACACACACACACACACACACACTCTATATTAGAAATTTAAGTGTAATTGAACATGCTATATATTGTATTTTCTTACTCTGGCAATCCTGAGCCATGAGACATCTAGACCCAGGAAGACTTGTATACTACTCAAGTTCACCTCATGACAAGCTGGACCTGGCCAGCAATTCAAGAGGTTGACAAAGCATGCAAGAGGCTGACAATTGGGGTAAGAAAAAAATCATATCCTCATTTATGAAGCAGAACATAAACAAACAGTACCCTTATGGTGTTAAAATGTTTTAGCCGGCCAATTACTTATAGGTGGCTTCTTATGGTCATTAATGAACACGAAGAGTTATCCTGGATTATTTTAGTATTTAAATTTACTGAAAGATAAGTTCAAAGACAAAGTCTTGATTTTGACTGCCTCTTACTGATATGTCATCACTCTTGAAAGCTTCCTGGGTCTCTGGTCACTGTTTTAACTTTGAAATTAAAATACAAACCACCAAGCTCTTCTACTGTCTCTGGAGAGGAGGGGGTGGATGGATCAGTAAAAGAGGCAAGTAGGGCAGTGACTCTGATCAACCACAGATGTTGAAAAACAAACAAACAAACAAACAAACAAACACCCTCCATCCAATTTAAGTAGGTTGGGTCACTCAAGATTTGGAATAGATGGAGATAGGGTTGGCCATAGGCATCCATTTCTGGGGTGGATGGACACTGAAACATAGAAGGACTATCTGCACAGGGCCTGGTAGAAAACAGCACCTGCCCTACCCAGCAAAAACTGCTCACTGGCCTGCCCTCAACCCAGACACAGGACACAAGACTGCACCACTCTTTAGAAATCTTTTCTACATTGCCAAGCAGCACCCTGTGAGAGATACCTACGGCACCAAGTCAGGAAAGCCAGAGAAAAGACATAGTGCTAGGGCTTGGAGGACTTGTTTCTATGAATGCTGGGATTGATCTGCGGTCTGGTGGAAGATACAAGATGTTGGGAAAAACTCAGGCTGTGCAATGACCATCACCAAGGATCTGGGGAGTCTAAGGAGATTGCAGTGTGGAACACGGTGTGCATTCCCCATGATTTTGCCCCTATCTGGGACCAAGGCTGGGAGGGTGCTGACTCAGGCTGAAGTCATAACATTCTCAATGCATGTGAGGTCAAAGTCATGCAAAAGCCTCTTCTTTCTGATATTCTACAGCAGTCTATGTCCTTTGTTACCTACCTACTAATGGAAGGGATTCTGTGTCTGGTGTTCAGCTCCCTAGGTAATGGAACTAGTGCACCCAGAAGTGGAAGCAAGGCTGCCAGTACCTTCACTGAGGGCTCCATACAGAAGGATGCTGACTCCACCAGGGCAGGCCCTGGAGAGGCAGACATAGTACCAGAGTGACAGCTCTGGCCAGTGTGGAGAGATGGTATGCATGTTCACCAACTTCCAGACACAGTGGGGCTAAGAGAGCTGCACTAGCCAGACACTGGGAAAATGCTGCTGATGCTTACAACACTAAGAGCCTCCCAAGGGGAGTATTCAGTTTCTCTTCTTGATCTCAATTGTGTGTTTTTACAAAGTACTAAGTGTTATTTCTTTTATACTTTGGAAATTATATTTTCCTAATAAGGAACTGGACTTTATTAAGGCAGGAAACAGGGGGAAGGTGATTCTCTACTCATTCATGAAAACAACAACAACAACAAAAAAATCATTTACCTATCTACTGGGTAGCAGCATGCTAGCCCTTGCTGGGCAGTGGGCTACAATGAACCCGTAGTCATTCTTAATCTCAGGAAAAGGGCAGAGCAGACTATACAAAATGGTGACTCCCCCAAACCACAGGCCAGAGAATTTTGAAGAGAGCAGACAAAGGAGTGGGATGGGGGTCCCGCTTATGCTGCCAGTCCACGTCATACCAGGCACTGAGCCAGTGTGTACAGAGCTTCCTGTGAGGTAGGCTTTGACACACAGAAAGTGAATGACTCATCCGGGGTCACAGAGCCAGGACATCTGGACCTGGTGTTTGAACAGAGGTCAGTGAAGACAGGGGTAGCAGGGTGGTGCTCTATACCCAACACTACACAACTTTCCACCATGGCAGGCAAGACAAAGACTTGGCCATGTGCTGATAATGCCACCTAGCCCCTCCCACTCTGCCATATTCACTATTGCTCTGCCAGTTCATGATGCTTTTGGTAAAGTACTGCGAGATCTTTGAAGAAAGTGGGTGGGTTACATCCAGCTATGAGACCTGTGTACCCTCCTAATATCACCATCTCTGTGCAGGTGGAGTGGCCTGGCCACTACGTGTTGCTTCTTGATTGCACCCAGCCATCTGTACCAAGTCTGCTCTTCTCCACACCTGCCTCACTTTCTCATGGCCACATGTCCAGGTGGGTGAGTTCACAGTGCCCCCCGCCACCACGCTATGCTCCAGCTGCTTTTCCCGGTGTCTACACTGTCTCAGTCTTAACTTGCCCATAACACTTATACATCTCTTCTATCCAACCAACTGCAATATTTCCCAGAGGAAGGTGCAAATGCACACTAACAAATTATTTTTATTTGCCCTACTTGCTATGCGCCACTTGAGAATATGAGATATAATTGCCGTTACCCGGGCCTTCCAGGAGGTAAGAGATTTGAGCTCTGCTCTTCATATCTGCAGCTAACCGGAGATGGCAAGTTTCTTCCTGAGGCCCACAATAGGGAGCAGAGAGAAACAAGGCATGCGGGTGTACTCAACCCCGTGTTAGGGCTACATGACTGAGTGGAAAGGGCTGTAAGTCTCCCCAAAGGAGAGTGTAGGTTCCCCAACCTTGGCCTTAAAGTTGGCTCTGGATAGGTCTTGTAAAGGGTAAATATTCTCCTGCCTGGCAATGCTGCATAAGAAAATCCTTGGGCACACTTAGCAGCCACCCTCCCTGGTTCTCTGCCTGTTCCCTCCTCACCCGCTAATGAATGTCCTGACAGTGCCCCGATAATGCTCCTTTCCCTGTGGCGTATTAGGAGAAAAGGAGGACCAAGACAGCAAACAATCCACAGTGTTTATTTAATGACATCTCTTTCTGAGATATCCTTAGTATTGGTGGGCATTAAAATGTCTTTTTAAAGCGAAACAATGGTGACGCAGTTTGAATGCTCCGAAGGGCCATGTGTAAAGGCGTGGTCCCACTATTTTGGAACAGGGTGGATTTTGTCCACAGACTGAACCTTGATGGAAGGTCACTAGATCACCAGGGATATGCTTTCAAAGAGGTCAGTAGGATCTGGACTGCACCCCCTTCCACTTTTGCCTCCCAACCATGAGATAAGAGGTTTGTTCCACTAAGTTAAGCCTACAATGACACCCTCATCATGATCCTAAGAGTGAGAAGGTCAACCAACTGAAACCTCTAAACTGTGAGCTGAAATAACCCTTCTCTTTATAGATTGATTTTCTCAAGGGTTTTGTTGTGGTGATGTAAAGTTGACTAACAGGCGGTGTTACAAGAGTTAGTATTCAGAGTTTCTTCATGGTCTGTCTATACAGTTGGGATGTTCTTAAACATCTTAAAATACACACGTACTGGCACAGAACATACATGTGGCATGGCTGTGGCCTCCTCCATGGAGTATGTTTCCTTGAACAGCTTGGCAGGGCTTACTGCCCTCCGTCTAGGACAGGACGGGCTGCTTCGGCTGACCTTTTCCCCACTGCACATGCCAATGAGTTCATTCTTTGACAAATCCATGCATATATAAATTGCATCCTGATCACTGTCCCCCTGCCTCTCTAATCTCCCTCCCACTCCCACCACAAGCCTTTCTCCATACAGTCCCTTTTCCTTTTGATATGACCCTTTACTTGTGTTAGAGGCTGAAGCCTGGTAGTCCATCACCCTGCCTTTAATTACTGCCATTATAAAACAGGGCAGAGGTGATCATGGGAGTAGAAGGAAATCTGCTCAGATAACTGCCTTCTCTGTGCTTTCTTTCATGTAGATGTAAATCAGAGTCAAGAATAAGAATGAAGTTATCTGGGAATGGAAAGGTCACTTCACTAATAGCATTCGGCCCCAAGTCTGCTGTTATGGGCATCAAGAACTCTTTGAACAGAGTTTCATGGCAGATGGTACTCAAGCTGATTACAAGCTGTGACAGTCAGGAAGACTACAGGGGTAAAGCAGCCGAGCCTGGGCTCGAACCCTTGGACCACAAGCAGCATTCAGCCTCCACCTTCCTCCTGACTCCCAGAGGTGATCTCACTCCTTGGTTCTCACTGGTGTGCTGGCAGAGGGAAAACCAAGTTGGCTTTACAATGTGGCTTTCGCTTTCCTTCTGAAGGCCAGGAGCACTTCTAGCTGGACACAGTTGCAATCTCTTTTGATGGTCAATTGCACTGTGATTTTAAAACCACATTTTCACTCATAAGCAATGGAGAGAGACTGACAAGAGGCTGCTTGACCCTCTGAGAGCAGAGGAAAGAGGCTGCCAGGCCCATTTCTTGTGACCACAGTCTACTCTTACACCTTATAATAGGCTGACCACCGTGGCCTAGAACTCAAAGCTGCCCCAGATCTACAGTAGGAAGGAAACTTCCAGAACTTCTCATCTAAA
Source organism: Peromyscus maniculatus bairdii (assembly GCF_049852395.1). Taxonomy (NCBI): domain Eukaryota; kingdom Metazoa; phylum Chordata; class Mammalia; order Rodentia; family Cricetidae; genus Peromyscus; species Peromyscus maniculatus. The sequence goes on along the minus strand of NC_134852.1, from coordinate 68,699,001 downwards.
GTGTCCTGATCATCTTTGCTTATATTTAAAGTGTGATGCTTCCCAAGTGATCTCCAACTCTACTATGCTAGAGGGCATAAGAGGGCTGGGTCAAAGTGCAAAAGCCTCCTAAATGCATTCCAGTGTAAAACCTTGGCACTTAGAACCCTGGGATTCTCTCAAAGGGCCTGAACTCTAGAAAAGATTAATTAAACTTCCTTTGCTCAGCTGGGTGGATTTCTCAAAATGCCCTTCCTGACTCTGAGGTGCCGTGGGAGAGGAGGAGACTGGTTTACCTGAGGAGCATGGCAGCAAAAGATCCATGACCACTGAATCGGCCCCCTTGGTATAGACGTTGATCTCGTCAGTCAGCGGGTGTCGGATCACCACCGACATCCTTTTGCGGGTGGAGTCGAATCCAAGCGTGTGCAGCAGCTCAAAGGTGAGCCTGCCTAGGTGAGGCAGCTCCACGGACACCTGGTCGTGAAGTCGGTCCACCAGCGTGCAGCTGTAGGCTCTGGCTGCATACACCAGTGCAGCCTCATCCGGGCTCTCGGCCTCATAGCGCAGCTCCCGTTCCTGCTGCTTCGCCTGCTCCCCAGGGCACTTCTCTGGAGTGCATTCTGGGGTCCAACCTTCTGCCTGGGCCGCCTGGCTGCTATAGCCATTGCTGGCAATGGCTGGTGCTACTTGGTCTAGCTTCTCCTCCAGCCTGAGAATCATGTTGTCCTGAGACAGGCTGGGCAGGAAACCAGATCCAGTTTTGTGGCTGGACTTACTGGTGGTCAGGCTCCCGATACTGCTGCAGCCGGAAGCCAGGCGGCTGGGCGTGAACCTCCGAAGGAAATCTTCTATGGTCTTCACTGGGGACTTCAGCTCAAACCTCACCCTCACCTGTAGGGGAAGCAGTCCAGCCAAGTGAGAAAAATCCCACTGATCCCTCACTCTTCAAGAGCCTCAGAGGAGCAAGTGGCTTACTGATGCCTGGCATAAAACTGGGTCTGTTTCCTCCACCCATGCTCCAATTAGAAAGCCACTTCAGGACTAGCCTGATGGGCCCAACCTGGAATCCCAGTATTCAGGAGGCTGAGGCAGGAGTACCACAAATTCAGTCTTGGCTACTTAAGAGATTATTCTTCTGACTTGTATCCATAAGAATGTTTATACACAAGTCATACGTCTAAACCCAAAAGAATCTTTCTCAGCAAATAATAGACTGAATCATGATCCAAATCACTAAAAAGTCTTAACAAGCATAAGAAAAGAAAAAGGAGTCATGCACATAATATTGCTAAAGATTCAAAAGGTTCACAACGGAGCAATGAAGCCACACTTTATTTAAAGAGCAAACTTTGAAACAACTGAAAACTGAAATACATATGAGCACCAGTCAGACCAAATTCCGGCATGAAGGGAGGCCGCATGAAGTCCCACCCAGAGCTAGGAGCTGTTGGCAATTGAAAGCTTCCCAGGGAGGGGAGGGAAAGTCTCTTTTAAAGGTGTGGCCCCTGCTAAGTTGACCAGGCTCCACTGATGGCTATTCCTCCATCAGTATATGGGCAGCACAAATTGTACTTGATCAGTTTTAAAATGGGGTAGGGAAAAGACATCCAAAAATTGAGTGGGTAGGGAAGTGGAGTGGCTATGGAAGGAGCTGGAGGAAGGGGTTAACATAATAAAATACGTTGTAAGAAATTCTCAAAGAAAGAAGAAGAAGAAAAGGAAAACAAGATGGGGGGGGGGGAGAAGCAAATGTTGAAACAACCCAAAACTAAATTGTAAGGATTCTTAAAACTCTATAACTGATCCTTTACTACATAGTAATTTCCAGCTAAACCAAGCATTAGGAAAAGTGAGACACTGGCCTAAATTATGACAAGAGCATTTTTCCTTTGGTCCTACAGTGTCTCTGTTTTTATTTGATTTTTTTGGGTTCCGGGAACTGAGTCCAGGACCTCACACATGCTAAGCCTACTTTCTTCCTCGGAACCACACTCCATGTCCATTAGAATGACTAAATATACTATATGTCTGAATGGGGGATACAGGCTTCACCATGCAGCACCTGGTAGCTCCAAATGCTCCTGACGGTGCCATTTCCTGCCCCTACCCCAGATGCAGGCACAGAAATGCATCTAGAAACATGTTCGCTTTCAGTCCAAAGGTGGGTGATTAAATATTCTGTTCCCTCTGTGGAACTGACAGCACATGTGACGACTTTCAAAACACGCCTTAGTTATCTTGCAGTCTCTTGCTTACTTAACAACTGCTATATTGCTTTTATCTCTTAGGCAGAGGGTAACCTAGGAAACATTCAGCCCTCCAGGGATGTACATGGCAGAGAGCTTTATTGCTTTGTGATAAAAGTTCACAAGGCCAGGTGAGGGATGCTTAGGAAGCTTGTACACAGTAGGAATCAGCTTCTGCTCGGAGCTGGCAGGCAGTACACACTTGTGGTCTGGACTGTACAGAACTGCCCACTTGGGATCTTCCAGGTCCTTTGGGGCCTCACCAGACTGAAGCAGTGAGAATTAAGAGCATAGCTAAGTAGCAAATGCTTTCTGATATACTGCCAGAGTAGGAGCATTGATTCACATCTTGCTCACCCCACATTAGCACGCCAGTAGAAGCAGCTGGAAGAGCTGAGTCAGAAGGCTGGTGGAAGGAAGGTCTGGGGCACACACTCAGCCATGAACAACATTTCCATCCATTTCTTGCCTGATATGAACAACGAGGCTCACAGGCATCCATTAGGCAGCCTGACTCATGAGGACAATTCCGGGAGGAACACTTGTGTTACATAGGAGCCCTTTTCATATAAACCTCTCTCCAAAAAGAATCTTAATGCTAGACCAAAGCAAACCATATCTTGGGTACTGCTGATTCCAAAACCCTAAATAATCTCTGACTGAATCACTCTCATCCACTTCACCTTGGGGGACAATGATAAATGTATTTATTATTATCACCTTATATCTTCTGTGTACCCAAACTTGACTCTGAGACCTTCCCATAAATCCTCACCACTGCTCTATGGCCCAGATGACATATCCAAGCACAGTGATGAGAATAACATGTCTAAAGCTTCGAGTGAGGATTGAAAGTTCATAAATCTTGTTCCAGAATCTGTCCCCCAGCCATCTTTATCATCCCTCTTATATGATTCTGGAAGCCTGAGGCTCTCTGGGTAAGTCACTGGGTAACCATCCTTCTGACCCTACCCAAGGCCAGCAGGTTCCAAAGAGCCAGGGGAAGTGGGGCTTCTCAAAGTCATGGCCTCTATGTACATGCCTCCATTCTAGGCTCTGTCCTTGCATCTACTGCAGCTTGATGGCCACTTTGTCCCTGTTGCATCCCAGTAAGCCTGAGGCACCACCCATGAGCAGCTTCCTGTAGGAAAGTGAAGCATGCTTACTACCTTCAGCCAAGAGTCACAATGCAGGCCTCAGAGAGTCGAGGACACTTTGGGGTCTCATGGATATTGCAGAACTTGCCTTTTGTCGTGGCTGATCTGGAGATGTGACAACTACTGTATTGCAGATGGTAAGTGCGATGAAGAAGTCAAAAACATCAGAGAGCTCGGGCGAGAGGTGGGCCAGAGGGTGCTCCTGGTGCCTTGAAACGGCGAGGCACCTGTCACACTCGCTCACCTTCTCCAACAGCTTGGGGTCAGGAGTAATGTCTTTCTCCTGGGAAGAAAATAGAGCTGCATAGTGAGTTCGACCCAGTAACCTGCTAAGTGCTTTGGTACTTAACTATTTAAGTACACTTGAATTTATTATAAGGTATGAATAGAATTTTATTGCATTATAGACATGTCACTTTGCAATTGTACATTATATGTAACTTCAATTGTATAAAATACTGACATAGTGAAATAAATGGATATATTATTATTATTATAATATGTGAATATACTTCTTAGGAGATAAAAATAAGATATACTATTAGTCTAGAAAAACTCAAGCAGTCTGTTTATCTCAGTGCCCCACAAGATAATATCTACCTTTTGAAAATCATGGTTCTACATTTCCTTGAGATATCACCTCTTTACATTTAACTAATTAAAATAGTTTACATAATCAATATATTTTATATGAAAATTGACAGTTTTCTCTCAAAGCCCATCATATGAATGTTTCTACAGTTTAAGATTATACGAGAACACATTTTAAAAACCATCTTCAAAAGCTGGGTGGCGGTGGCGCATGCCTTTAATCCCAGCACTCAGGTGGCAGAGCCAGGCGGATCTCTGCATCTCTGGGAGGTCGAGCCCAGCCTGGTCTATGGAGCAAGATCCAGAACAGGCACCAAAACTACACAGAAAAACCCTGTCTTGAAGGAAAAAAAATCCTCAAAGTGGATGGACATACCGTAATTATCTGCACACCCTTTCTCACTAGATATTTAACTTTCATCATTCTGCTGGTATGAGTAACATATTGGTAAACTTGTTACAGTAATTGTTGACTGAGGGACTAAATTGCTAGGTCAGAAAGGTTGAATATTCATGTACTCTTGATATATATTGCAGAATGCTAGAAGGAAAACATGTTCCAATGAAGTCTTCCTCTTCACTCCCAGAGCCTTCCTTTCTTTCCTCGTGACAGATATGAACCCAAAGATTAACACCCACAATTCTAGATACCTGTACTTAAATGGTAGCTTCTATATGGGTCTAGAAAGCGTTAAAAGAATGAGACAATCCAAAGTGAGCACAAATGATTTTCTCTTTGTTCTTAAAACACTGCAGAAGTCAAAGGATCTTGTCAGAGCCTGTTACTCACTTCTAGAAATTTCTCTGCCTAATGACAGTGGTCCATAAACACATTCACTACTGACAAGACAAGAGAGAAATCTGCTTTGTGCTCATCTAATTAAAACTTTATGGGGCAGGTAATTGGCTCTGCCTTTTCACACATGTCATCTTGTTCTGATGTTTTGTTCATTTCATTTGGCTAGGCTTCCTCTTTGTCACCCTCTTTAGGTGGCTCACTTGGCAACCACCCAGCAGCAGACGCCATGGCAAAGAGGCAGACTAAGTGTTTCAAGAAAGATACAATGGTAGAGAGAGGGGTTGGCCAGAGAGCTTCTGCTCAGGGAGCTCAGCCAAGCCTGAGCTTATTTGTGTGATTGATTAAAAAGAGAGAATTTTGATTATCAGAGACAATGGGCAGTGGGAAGAATGCAGGATGACAGGCTGCCATCCCTCCAGGAGGGCCACACACAGCCTGCACTCACCATGGGGCTGCTGAAGGCAGTGTGCTTAGACCGCATGCTGGCTCTCTTGGCCTCAACCCGACTGCCTGAGCGCCGGTGGGATTTGATACTTTGGCTCTTGTGATTCATTCGGATGCTCTGATGGCTCCCAGTGCTGCCACGGTGGGTTACTGTGCCCACCTTAGGCACCACTTCCTCCTCTTCTGAGTCCACCTCTTGGTACCTGGCCAGTCGCTGGGCTATGGGGACAGGAACACAGTGTAAGACATCATGGGGGCAGACTTCATCAATTCAGGGTGTTGGAGGTTCTGCGATCCTCTGTCCCAGGGGACACCCCATCCTCACTCTCTAATGGTATGGCTGTACTTAGTGTCTGTTTCACTGACGAGGGGCTTTGGAAAGTTCCTGCCACATCCCTATTTACCTGCACTCTCCACGAACTCACTGAGTGGGCACACCCGAAGACAGTGGAACTTTTTGGCTTTATGGTAGTGTTTAATGACATTCAGAATCTTTCACAGGTAAGAATACCAAGTCCCATGTCAGAGAATTTAAGGAACTTATTAAGGTTCTACAACACAGGAGAAGGAAGACGAAGGTGGCACCCAGGTCCAAGGAGTTCCAAAGCCTGGCACAGTGGCTACACTACCATACTCAACCAGACTTGGACTCCCAACTGGTCTTCTCTTCCAGTATAGCTTAGATATGTTTTGGTCTGGTAAAAGGCAGGGCAGACGGCAGGCCTGCCAACACAACAGGGTTCCTGAAAGATTCCCTGCCCTGGGGTGCCAGGGCATTCTCCATGTGAAGTGGAGGCTATGCACCACTGTAGATGTCTTGCACATGGCCATGTGGGTGAGGGAGCTCTCTACATGTACCACTGGACTGTGAAGTGCTACTGGTCAGCAAGGTTCACTCTCTTGAGACTGCTCAGGTGGCTACATATAGCTAGAACTGGGCCCAGCCAATAAGGCTCTGTCCACAAGGATCTTGACTATGGTCCTAAGCTTCAGTCATTGGGAGCCACTGCCCGGTTAGGATCCCCACATCCACATGGGTGCTTGGAAAATGGCATGAAGAGGAGCTCACACCACAGTTTCTAGCCAGTGGCTCTCAACAAATCTTCCCAGGTTTGCCAGGTTAGGATGACTCTCTGAGTCATGGGTGAGCAACAAGGAACCTCTTCAGAATTACTCCTTCAAACCAAGTATTTAACCAGAAGTTCAAGTGCCAGCACAGCACTTGGTAGCAGCCTAATATCAGTGGACTTCTGAGACATGCCCAAAGAAGAGGGTGCCCATGGCATTAGTCAGCTGTGGGAGCCCACAGACATTTCCTAGTGAGATCTGAGCTTGCTTTACCCAGCAGGGCTGCATAAAGGGGATGGACTGACCATGAGCATGGTTACCAGGTATTTGGAAGGGTCTGCACTTGGCTGTACTAATGGAAGGTCTTTTGCTCCACCCCTTGCCATTCCTTTAAAAAACCCTTTAGAAGAATCAGAAGGAGCTGGTGGATTAGGATCCAGGCCCTCCCAAGACTATTCTGTGTTTCTATCTGTCTCTCTCCCCTCTATATTTCTATCTAAATCTCTTATCCCTGAGGAAAAAAGGTGGGGGCGGGTCCCCTACAGTCAGCCATATGAGCAATTCTTTTCTATTAATCATCAGGCCTTCCTTCAGCGATGAGAAAAACAGGGATAAGGAAGAAGCCACCTGCCCACTGTCATCAGGCTAAGTACTTCTCCACAGCAGGATGCCAACATCCCATCTGTTTTCTGGTGACGTAAGTCCCAGTGTGCTAGCTGGATGGCAGGGAGGAGCAAACTCTGGGCATGTAATTGTGCCCACTTTCTGGCACTGTATATTGAGTTGGCTCCAGCTTGGAGAGGGACAACCTGTAGCTCTCAGACCTCCTCCTTCCCTCTGAGGCTGTGGAGCCAGGCAGGAGCCACTGCTGTTGTACTGTGGACTGAGGTTGTTTGTGACTTTAGAGGCCTCAGAGAAGCCCAGACCTAGGCCCGCAGCCAGCTAGCTATAGGTTATCAGGCCATGAAGCGAGAGAAGAATATGCCTGTAGTCTCTGTGGCTGGCTCTGGCATGTGAGCTGGGGCCCATGGCTCAGATTTGTATTCACAGTGAGTGTCAAACCATGGGCTGAACCAACTGAAGATGATATGTATCCAGTGCTGGCACTTCTGCACTTCATGTCATGAAGATTGTTCCATTCCTCAAATGCTTTACTGTGTCCTCTGGAGGTGACAGAACCATTTAGCATTTGACTTCTATGATTCTGTCCTATGGAGTCTCCGATCCCAACTTTATTTTGTTAATTGTGCTATTAATATTATCTTTGATTGACAAATCAGAACTGTACATATCTACAGGGTATAGATGTTTTGTTCTCATATATGTATAACATGTACTATACATGCACATGAAGCTAATTAATATATCCATCACCTCACTAAGAGGAAACATCAGCATCGATTCAAGGCACTGCTGTGCAAGAGATCTCAAACCTGCTCTTGTCTATCTGAAACTGAGTTCCAGCTTTCAGGCTACTGTAAATACAATGCCTGGGAGTAGACTCCAGTCACAAAGCTGAGCAGTTGGCAGGGGGATGGGTAGGCAAGAGGGTTAGAGTGTGAGGTATGGACAGGGGAATGAGGTTAGGAAAATAGACAGGGCAGATGGGTAAAGGTATGGAAAACACCAGTAGCAGTTTATTTGGGGTGCAGGCAGATTCCTAAGCCTTCTGCTGTACTGTATACAGAAGACGACACTGGCCATCAAGGTAATTCTTAGGTGCTGGAGAGATAGCTCAGCGGCTACAGATGTGGTCATTCACTGCCTCCCCCTTTCACCCTTCATTCTCTTTGGCAGTGTGTGTTCCTTTGTTATTCTTATCGGAAAGAAGGGAATTCCATTTGCAAAGCAAGGGGGCTTTAGCGCTGCTATTACTCCAGAAATATGGCTGTTTTGCAGGTATCCTTATCATGTTTTTTCCTCTGGTCAAGGGACTTAGAAAGCTGATGGCTTTCCCTGAGCCTTCCTTTAGCAAAGAAGGAGGCAGCAAAGGATAAGGAAAGGAGAGACAAGAGGCGGGGCTGCCTGAGTAACCAGAAGGGAAGAGACTCATTTCTCTCAGGCTGCAAGGGACATTGTGTTCCAAGGCTAAGAATGCAGCGTAAAGTACACAGTGCCCATCTGAGAATTCTCGGCTGATAGCTGGAAGATAGCTGAGTGTCCACAGAAAAATCTCTCTCTCCCTCTGTGGGACAAAGTAAAGCCACCGCAGAAACTAGCACTTCAAGGGTGCTCTGCCCGGCTGCTGTGCTTGTCTGACAGAAAAATGAGCCAAAACAGATGCGTATCATTCCAGACACAGCATCGAGCAGGGCAATGTCAGCTCACTCTATAAATAGCACCAGGCTCCCAAGTGATCGCCAAGGATTTATCCTTCCTTGAAAACCAGCAAGTCCTGTAACTTGTGGACGGTTTCTCATCCCTCCTGCCTATGCAGCATCGGAGAGAGCAGCTTTCTTATCCAGCCCAGACTGGAGGCCTCTGTCCTCACACTCACCATTGGCATCATGAGAATATTCTATGCCAGATACAGTGCATCTTCGAAAGACCATCTTGTTCTCAGTTAAAGTGCCAGTCTTGTCTGAGAAGATGTATTGTATCTGCCCTAAGTCTTCTGTGATGTTCAGAGCTCGGCACTGAAGCTGCGAATCTGTCTCTTCATCATACAGTTCTATATCTTGGTTAATGAAGTATACTTGGCACACCTTAACAATTTCAATGGAAACATATAAGGAAATCGGGATCAAAACCTAGAAGACAAAGGCACACAGAATGAATGACTAGGAGAACCAGGGAGCAGTGGAGTTAATCCAATCGACTCAAATCAAAGGACAAATGACCAAGGAAGCAGGAGCTGTACTGTACCTTTAAGAGTTTAAATAGGTTGGCTTAAAGTCACTATTGGAAAAGGATTAGAGTACTGGCAAAGAGCTTAAACTAGAATAGCCTAGGCTGGTGCAATTGCAGAGCGGAAATCCACTCCTATGTCTGGAAGGACAGCGATGGCCTGGAGACTAAGTTGTGCTTGAGAGGGGCTAGGAAAGGAAGAGAGAAGAGAAGAAAACAGGCACAGTCAGAGTACTCATGAGCAAAGTGACCTCTAACCATAGCAGCACTCTCCCTCAGGTTTCCCCTGGGCCCCAGTGACAGGAGCTGTCTATTACCCAGGGATGTGTCTAGTCTAGGGGCCAGCCATGAAATGAAAACAGTTGTTTCAGTGGCTGGTTTTATGTTGCAGGACAATTTTTGTGATCTCGTGCAATAGAGAGCAAATGGAAGATAGCTTGAGAAAAATACCCAGTTATGGTTTGATCATTCAAGACCAACCTTCTGGAAAAGAATGTTTATTTGTAGAATCACAGCACTGAACTAACATTTATGAGCCCAGAATATTATATTATGACTAACTGGGGTCTCTTGGTAAATTAATTATGCTAATAAGACATCAAATATTATCCTAACTCAAGGCTAGAACAAAATTTGCATTTACAAAAAAAGACTACTCTGGAATGTTAAATGAGACCATTTTCCCACTGTAGGGAGCACTTGTGATAAGAGGCAAGGATTTCTCAGGCAAGGCTCAACATATCCTCTGGTTACTCTGTTTTCAGAGGGGTTAGTGGTGCCCCTCACTGCCCCTTAGTGCTCTGGGGTTATCCTTACTCTTTAACAGACCTTCCTGGGTGCTGCCTCTCAGTTGCAGACAGGGAGGTGCACGAATGCACACTACTGCTACTGAAAACCAATGCTGATACATGCAGCAGCATCGTGATCAATCCTGGGAGAGAGTCTCATCTGCAGAGATGCTGTGAATGAAGTAGCTTGGAGTTTGGCTCATAGCAAAGTGTTCATGTTGGTTTCCTAGTGTTTTGTTTTGGTTTGGTTTTGGTTTTTCGAGACAGGGTTTCTCTGTGTAGCTTTGAGCCTTTCCTGGAACTCGCTTTGGAGACCAGGCTGGCCTCGAACTCACAGAGATCTGCCTGCCTCTGCCTCCCGAGTGCTGGGATTAAAGGTGTACGGAGTACAACATCAAAATAACACATTTGTGTCTGGGACACTGGTGAGGGATACATGTGGATTTTCTCCATTGGTGTCTGAAAATTTTCTGTAAATCTAAAAGTTATTCCCAGATAAAATTTCTTTTAAAAGAGTAAACAGAACTAAGGGTATAGTCCAACAGTTAGATACTTTCTCTAGCATGTGTGAGGCCCTTTCTTCAATCACAGGCTAATAATAATGATGATAATAATACCAATAATAAAACAAGGAAACATCATCAAAAACTCAATGCTCAAGCATCACTTTAAGAAAAGCAAAAGAGAGCGTCAACTTGAAAATCACCAAAGAAATAACCTACAAACAGAGAATAAAAGGCAACATGTATTTGTGATTCTTCAAGATGCAAAGGAAATTCTTATCAAGACTTTTGAGTTCCCATGAGGAAAGTAAAGTAATTACCGTATAATACTTAGTACTGTTACCTGCAGAACTATTATCATTGTCAAAAATGAGTAAACCGCAGCCGTGGCTGGGGATAAGGAGCTGCCATCAGACTCGGGAACATCAAACAGTGCTTTTTTCTCTTGATAGCGCCGTACCCACAATCCATGTCCTGTGCATGTTCAAAGAGAGGCATCATTCATCTGACAGGAAAGAAAGAGTGCTTCTTGGGAAAATTAAGACAAATTTAAGACTGTCACTGTACATGGCATGTTTGGTTCACCAGCTTTCTTTGCCGTAGAAGAAAGCATAGCACATAGTATTCTCGGACCCGCAGGTACATAGCTGGGAAGAGTGTACGCTTCACGTTTTGCTCACATTGAGAGTGTCTTAAACTGTGTGTGGTACCACACACCTGTAATCACATCACTTGGGAAGCTATGGTAAGAGGATCAAACATTCTAGGCCACCCTGAACAACTTAGCAAGCCGCCAACCACACCTCAAGGTTCCCTGTTGATGATGCTAAAGGGCACTACACTAGTCATGATATAGAAACTGCCTGTGTGCTGGGAGAAGGATTTCACCATGTGGGTGCCACAAAAACACAGTCATGAGCTGCTTAGTGAAAAAACAGAAGGACCTCAATACTGTCAACATGGTTCTTTCTTGGAGATCGAGCTTTCTTGGGTTACAGATTCTAAGAAGTCAAGAATTACATATGTTTCCTCCTGAACTAAGTCCCACACCTATCTGGTTACAGAAACCTTTTGGTGTTCTAGGTGGCTCTGTCTTTAATCTCCCGAGATCATGCTTCAAGACCATGTTATACCTGTCTGGTACATGCTGCCAGCTGAGCAGGGACAAGGTGGAAGTCAAGTGCTGGAGCCTCAAAACACATTCTTGCAAAGCTTATGTAAACTTTTGGGCCCCTTTTTAGAACACAAATAGTTGTTTCCTCTTTTTGTACAGCTACATTGGTATATGTGTGCTTCGGCTGTTGTTAGCTTGGTTCATCACTATTGCTGACTCATTACTGGATTCATTACTTCTACTATGATGGATTCATCCTCCCATCCAAGCAGTCTTTAACTTGGAAAGGAGCATTACTCTGCCAAGCTCCTTCACTTCAGTGTGGCCACACTGATGCTGATGCAGACACTCCTGGAATCCAAGTCAATGAAAATGGTGCATTTGACCTTTAAGGTGCTAGGTCTAGTGGAGTCAGGATAGCCTCCCCCAGATTGCCTGTAGACTGCTCAGCAGTCTACTTCACTGGGGACTCATCTTAAGAAACTTACCAACTGCTGAAAATAGAGACATACAAACAAGGAGAAGGACACACCAGAGGACATCACAGTTCATCTGCCTCTCAAGCTGGCTGCGCTTGTAGCGGGGCCCACTATTGTTCAGCAGGGCTTTGGTTTCGTGTCCTGGAGAGGAGGATGAAGGGGTATGGAGTATCAGTCTCCTAAAGACAGGGGTCAATGACTGGATCCCACCAAGCAATTGTGCTGGATTACAGCTCTTTAAGAACTTTGGTCAAAATAGGATGCAGAATGAATAGGCCATTATAACAACTGTGAAATGAATGGAAAGAAATATGCTAAAAATTAAAAAAAAAAAAACCACCAAAAACTCTATTGGGTTGAGGTACTATTATAACAATCCCTGTTTTTACACTTCTCTGTTTTCCTAAATTTCCCAATTTTCTACAATGGGTATAGACAACTCTTGGGATCAGGCAGAAGTTAGGAAGAAATGTTGGGGAGCATCCAGCACAGTGTGGTGGTACACAGTCTAAGGTTTAGCCTGTGCCTACCTGCATAGATGACAATGCCAGCCACCGCTTCTGTGTTCCTGATGGTGCATCCTCGAAGCAGCAGGTTTTCCTTATGCAGTCCAGCCTTCTCCCCATTGCTGTGGATGCTGTGGAGGAACATGGACCATTGCATGTCACATGGCTGCACAAGCACTTCCAGAAGGACCCAGGGAAACATGGCTGCTGGACAGGGAAGGGTCCAGAAGGCTCCAGCATGAGTTCTTGTCCTTGTGGGTCTCCACAGCAGCTGAGAGGAAGCTGCTTGATTAGCAACTGGGCACACAGAAGAAGCCCCAGCATGCTGCTTTTTATCTACTTTGCATGGGACTAACAGGGATTGACTGCAGAGGTAAGCTGACAAGGATAGTCTTGCTGGGTGATTGCTCTCACATCTACTCTGCCAGAAATGCTAACACTGTTCAGTGCCTTGTGTTATCACAAAACACAAAGGCCTTGAGAAAGGATGGCATGGATTTTTGACAACATTGAGTGTGTATCCATGTGTGTCTGTGTCTGTGCTTCTGATATTTGCATGTATGCCAACATGTGTATATAGGTACCAACACAGAGGCCAGAGGAGGACATCAGGTATCCTGCTCTATCACTCAGTCTTATTTCCTTGAGACAGGGTCTGTCACTGAACCTAAAGCTTGTCTTTCAGCAAATGCAGTTCTCATACTATTTCTGTTCTCAGCCTCTGCCTCCAGCACTAGTGTCACAGCTATGTGTGGTCACACCTGATTTTTCCATGGGTACTAGAGATTTGAACTCAGGTCCTCATGTTTACATGTTCTCTTATCCACTGAGCCACCTCTTCAACCCTTGTATTGGTGTCATTTTACATCTATTTTTATGAAGTTATTAAGATATTAACATATTCAATTTGAGGTGTGTTTAAACCTATGAGTGGTACAAATTGTTTCAGTGCTGTATAGATCCAGAAGTAATGTCCAAGTTTAAGCCATTTACTTTAAAAGGTGTCCTCTTGGCCCAATGACCAGTGCTGGCCAACTGAATTTACACTAGCACTATGCTGTGACAGACCCAGAAGCCCAATCAATATACAGGCCACCTGTCATCTTCCCATACCCACCACAGGCATCCTTGTCCCTACCCTCCCTCCAAATGCTTCTGCTTGGCAGTGCTCTTACAGAGAGACACACGTGAGCTGCAGACATAAATACATTTTCCATTGAAGAAGAGACTCTAAACAAAATCAAGACTAAAATGCTCGCTGCATTTAAATTTATGGTAATTAACATAAATCACCACAGTGCCAGTTTTTCTGCAGAGCATGTAGAAAGGGACACTCAAGGGACTATCCAATCATCCCTGTGCTGACGGCTCACACCAGCAAACCCAACACAGAGGCTCAAGACTGAAGCTAAACATCTAGAGATTGGGCAGCTACTTAAGAAGCCCTGGCCCATTACTGTCCCAGGGAGAGAACTGCCATGCTGTGTCTCTCCTGTGACTGTTTCTCTAGGGACAGGTGGATATGGGAAAGACTTCTCTGGGCAGCTGTGAAGAAGAATCACCTGTCATGCTTTCTAGGAACAAGATGAGCTCAGCAAAAACAAAAACAGTATTTCAGATTTAACCTTCTTTGATATGACATGCAACTACCTCCAGCCCTCCACATCGGTGAGCTTTGCACTTGCTGGTTCAGCCAGCTTATGGGTGGGTGACACTGGGGGTGACAAAGTGTCTGTAGTGAACATTTGTTTTTCTTGTTATCTCCTGTAAAATACAATATACAACTATTTACACTGAACTGTTTTTATAAGTCATATCACTTAGAGTTACTATAGTTAATATGCAAACATTATGTCATTTTTTATATAAGGGAATTAAATATCTATGGTATTCACAGTGAAGACTTCTATAATAATTTCCATGGTACTGAGGATCTAAGAATTGTCCTTCACCCTCTCTGTCTCTCTCTCTCTCACTCACTTTCTCTCTGTGTGTGTATCTCTGTGTGTCTTGTACTGAGGATTAAAGCCGGGTCTTCAAAATGCTAGGCAAGTGCAACTTGTGAGCAATATTCCTGATTCCTAGACTTATGTCTTCAAATCAAACCAACTGGGAAGAGAACTTAAAACCAGAGGTTGTACCGGCCTATGTAAGGACCATAGCTGCATGAATAGGCAGCCAATGTGGGAGCACAGACACACTCCCATATCAAAGGTGGAAGGAAGAGTGAAGAGACTCACCTAGTGGGCTCAGTATTCAGTAGCTGCTGGGCTGCCCTGAACTTCTGAGGCTGAGTGCTCTCATCAACAGTAGAACAGACACAGGCATGTGGCTCAGTTACAAAGATGCTCAAGAGGAGGAGAGCCCACCAATCTGCCATCAGCACCTGCTTCTTAGTTATAAGCCCAACTATGTTGTCCCTAGAATCCATGTGTTGAAGTCTCAATCCCCAGGACCTCAAGATATGACAGGGTCTTTAAGAAAGAAATTAGGTTAAATAAGGTCATTTATAAAGGACGGTCTCCACCACAATCTGACTGGTGACCTTCTAAGAAGAGATTAGGACACACACATACACAGAGGAATGGCAACGGGAAGACATGGGGACAAGCTGGCCAGCCACAAGCCAAACAGAGAAAGATTGAAAGATATCAACCCACCAACACCTTGGCCTCAGCCTTCCAGGCTCCAAACTGAACAGATAAACCTCTGTCTTCAATCCTGTCCTTTTGTGGTACTCGTCCTTGGCAATCAAGCGCATCCTTTAATGTTTAATCTAGGCTACTTGAATGCACTCATCTAGTTCTAGTCCTCGGGCTTCATGACTTGTCTAAATATGCTCTTCTAAATGAAAACTCTGGAAGCAAAACTTTATGAAGAACTGACTGATAAGATCTAGTGACCCTGAGAAACAGCAGTGCTCAGCAGATAAATGTCTGATTCAGCTTTTCGCTATCCAACTCTAACTCTCTCTAACTCATTTGCTATTGGGAACGTTCATCTGAGTGTAGTGTATGAGGAAAGGTGAGTACTGGCTACCACATACATGCAGACATGGGCCAGGTATAGGGGTAGAAAGCCATCCAGCTGCACAGACACAGTGGGACAAGGCTTTGATGCTCAGGTAATGCCCACTGAGCCCTGCAGAGCAAGGAGCAGCAGCTTGCATAGACTTCAAGTCAACTGTTTCCCCAGGGTAGCTAATCTGTAGCACTCAGACACCAGGGCCCTCAGTCTATTCTGGCCTGCTGTAGTTCTATAACAACCTGTCTACAAATGTGTGATTTGAATGCCTGTCTTGCTTTTGTATCATCTCAGTGATCAGACCTCAATATTATAACTTATTACAAAATACTATAAATTTTGTAACTCAAAGCATTTTTTTCCACCAAGACTAAAGTGCTGCCCCGATTCAGGTTTTGCAAATTTCTCTGCAGGAGCCTACAGGCCAGCCTTGCTGGCCTTGTCATCCTCATCTCAGGACATGCACACACCTATGTGTATGCATGAGCACTGTGCTCCTCTGGGAGTAAGCTTTGCAGGCTATGTACTTCCTTTGCAGGCTTTCTGCTCTGGGCACCATACCACAGAAATGTCTTTCCCTCCTTATGTTGGTTTTAGCATAGAGGAAGTCTCCTTTACAGGGTGGGTTCAGTTTTACAGCATTCATGTACATCCTCTCTGCTAAGCTTCTAGGCCCCAAACCAGGATCCTCATGTCTTATTACATTTTGTACCCTGTTGTCCCCCTCAGTACTTGGTAAATTCTGACTGCTGCCTCAATATTGGCTTTCGGTTGGATCTATTGGGAGGGAGTATCTATCTATGCCAGAGAAGTAGATAGAAGCAACAGAGGGTAAGGAACCAACTTCATGCATCTTCTTGGTCAGGGAGCACTGATTGACTTTGTCCCTTGATCAAACAGAATTCTACCTAGTGGCTTCTCCTGCCCTTGAGTTCATGGGCCTTGTCACGATGATAACACAACTGCTTTTGATTCATTATCTATACCATGCCTGACAGATCCCTGTGCAGATAACTGTACTCTTACTTCCATAAATCACAACTGCTTTTGATCCAATATCTATACCATGCCTTACAGGTTCCTAGGCCCCTCCATCCCTGTGCAGATAACTGTACTCTTACTTCCGTAAATCACAACTGCTTTGATCCAGTATCTACCCCATGCCTGACAGATTCCTGGGCCCCTCCATCCCTGTGCAGTTAATTGTACTGCTACTTCCATAAGTCTGAGAACTCCATCTGCACCTACAAGCACAATGACTGGCACCGGCAAGAAGGATATAATGACAGGTAAATGATAGATAATGTCTGTAACTGCGGAACCACAGGCAGACTTTCCTTTGATATAATACATTGTTCAGGTTTTTGTTTGTCTAACTTAAATACATGTGAAAATTACCAAACTGCTTTGTGTCGATGTTCCATTTTCTGAAGGGATGATTATGCCCATTAAGGTAAATGAAAGCACCCCAAACATTGATTAGTCTAGTTAATATGATTACAGTTCACCTTAAAGTTTGCTTATTGCCACTGAAGCTCTTGGACATGCTTTACACAAATCTCGCTCTCAACACTAGCCGGGGGAGGATAAGGAACTGAAACATTTCAATAGTTAGGAATGACCCTGCTGCTCTATCTCATGGGGGGAGGGGGAGGTTTGAATGAGAATGGCTCCTGCAGACTCGTATATTTGAATGCTTAGTCTCAGTTGGTGGACTGTTCAGGAAGGTTCGGGAGACATGACCTGGTTGGAAGAAGTATGTGGTCTCACTCTCTTTCTTCCTCTTGCCTGAGGATCAGGATGTGAGCTCTTAGCTACTGCTCCAGTGACTGACTGCCTGCATGCCACCATACTCCCCCAACCATAATGAAAATGGACAACCTTCTAAGACTGTAATCAAGTCCCAGTGAAATGATTTCTTACAAGCTGCCTTGGTCATGCTGTCTCTTACAGCAATAGAACAGTAACTAAGATATCAGGTAACAACAGTCCCTGCACTGGTCATCCATGAGGGTGAGGTGGCTACCCTAGTAAGCAGGCTGCACTTCCCAGGGGCATCCAGCAGCCACCCAGATGCTGAGATATTGTATCCAGCTCTATGACATGCAGGCAGGACAGCTCTGTGGATGCTTACTTGGGGGCAAGAATGGTAACTGAGAGAGCAGAGTAGCTAGCTACACCTGCAGGGGACAAATAGGCTTGAGGCAAAAAACTGCCCAAGACACACAAAAAACAAACAAACAAAAACTCTATTATATTTTTAAAGCAACACAACAAGAAGATATAGCAATTATAAATGTATCCAACATCAAAGCACCCAAACATAGAAGCAAATACATGAAGATTTGAATGGAGGAGTAAGCAACTGGCTTTACAATGTGAAATGAATTTTATATCAGACAACTAACCAGACACCCAGTCTCTTTATCTTTTATGGAAACATGACAATATGGTCTCAAAGATCATTACATGTGGGGCTGAGGAGGTGGTTCAGTGGTCAAGCCTGCTTACTACTTTTCTAGGGAACCTGAGTTTGTTCCTCAGCGCACATGTCAAGGCTGCTCAAAACTACCTGTAATTTCTGCTCCAAGGGATCTGACACCTTTTGGGCTCTGTGGGACCCACACACATACAGATGGTAGATAGATAGATAGATAGATAGATAGATAGATAGATAGATAGATAGATAGATAGATAGATAGATAAAAACCACATACTGTGAAGTTGACTGGACATAGCTAAACAGAGGCTACCAGAGCCAGCTTTCTCTCTGTTCATAGGGATAGGCAAGGCTTAGACCTACTCTAGTGAGAGAACATTGGAAATAGCTGAAAATGGTGGAGAATGCTGATATTTTCAGCTTCTGAGGATCTTATTAGAGCTTAACTGTAGGGACAGATTTAAAGAACACAGTGCAGTGAAGTGCACTTGAATTATGAAGCCTCTAATGCTTAACCTGCAAAGTACTTCATATACTGCAACATCCATTCATTTAAAGTACAAAGCTCTGTCTTTAATATTCAGAGCTGTCAAATCACCAGCAACTAATTCAAAACTGTTTCCTCCACCCACAAAGAAACCCTGCACCATGACCAGTCATTCCCCTCTCTAGGCTATACTGCTTTCCCCGAGTGCTGATAACCTCTGATTCCTGTTCTGTCACTATAGATAGTCCTGTATTTCCTATCAATGGAATCACACACTGAGGCAAATACCACCCTCTCTACACAATGGCTTCTAAATCACGTGGTTCTTTAACTTGCTTCTCAAGTCAACCTGAGGCTGAAGGAGCAGTCACACTACCTACAGAATTAGATCAGAGCTCAGAAATGCAGGATAATGTTCCTACAACTACCAGCTCTGACAAGGGTTGGGGAGCTAAAACCCTGAGATACATTTTCTGAGTGATAATGGCTATAGATCCGAGTTTGGATTAGCTGGTCCATAAAAGGGCAAAATCTGCAGGTATGCATGGCAATGGGATTGGAGGTAACCCATGGCTCCCTGGATAGTATCTTCAGTCTCATAGATGCTGAAGTGAGACCACCCTGGGAAGATAACAGGAACACCTGAGTCCCAGACCAAGGAAGTAGTCCTGTAGCTGATGTACTTTGTGAGGTAGCCGCTGATACAAGGATTAGGACCGAGATAGGCTCAGGCTTCCCTTCTCTGGGGAAGGATCAGGAATTCAGCACAATCAGGCCTGCTCCTGTGGAAGGTACACCCCTCAACCTGGGTCCCCTGGTGATATCCACTTACCTGCATCCATACCCTCCCTTTTATTATTCCCAAGAGCAGCTTCAGTCTGACTGGCTAGGGTAGAGCTTCTCACTCTGCAGTGTCTCAGAGTTGCAGGAAAAATTCTGGGATGCTGCTGCCTACAGCTCACCTCCAAAGAACTCACCCAAAGTGAGCACTGGTGGAGGGGTCCATTTTGCCCCACAAGACATGTAGCTGTCTACCATGGAGACATGTAGCAGGGGTTCCTCCTCAGAGTGTGAACCATGTTGTACTTTCAGCCTTCAAAACTGTTACATAAGCATCTTTATAAGCACCCAGCCTCAGTTATTTCATTACAGTAGAGTAACCAAGAATGGGATAACACAATTGCTGACCCACATTTTCCTATCAATCAGTCATTCTGCTTTACGCATGTGCCATCCCCTCCAACTCAGAAAAACTCAAACCCACCTTCCTGTCACCTATAGTTCTTTCTGAGACACACAACAAAGACAGACAGTTCTAGCCACTTTGTGAACTAATCTCTCTCCTAGGGTCCATCTCCGATCTCCTGACCCATCTCATCTGCTGCTCGGTATTACCCTGTTGTAATGATATTAACAGCAGTTGCCAGAATGACAGTCGTCAATATCTAGCAGGCGCTAACCATTCTGAAAACCTTCTGTGCATTGAATGAGCTTCCCACAATGACCTGAGGGCTGTCCTAAGATTATGCCCACTTCACCCGGGACCCAAGGTTATCTAGAAAGTATGATCTCCGGAACCTGTCAGCTTCACTGCTATGAGGGCTCAAAAGGTAATTCATTTCCTGAAAGGCTGCAGGGAAGGGATGGAAAGTAGCTGATGAAGGATTCAGTCTTCTTTAACATGAACCTAGCCCTATCGCAGGCAATGAGTATATCTGTGCGTGTGAGTACTGTATCACTCAGATGCCTCCTTCAGGACTCAGCAGGAGATAAAAGGGAACAGGGCAAAAGGGCAAAAGCCTTTGGGAAAGGATCTAACCTCTATTCGTTCTTTATTGAGTTGGCAACATGAAATTACCCCATGGAAAGAAAGCACATAGAACATGTTCCCTAGAGATTGCCTTCACCTCCTTTAGCATCACTGAATGTCAAGACTCCTTAACCACCTGGTACATGCTCTTGCAGCTGACTTGGCCTGGGAATTCATACAACTACTAGCAGCTGGTTAAGCAGACTAGAAGAAGATGGGCTAGAAGTCAATGAAGACCAGAAAACCCACAGCAGACTGGGTGTGTGGTAGTTGAGCATTAATACTTCCCTTTAGGAGTTTAACCTCATTGGTTTTTCAGAGAGGTGATCTAACTACTTCCAAGTTCTGATCATCAGGGCAAGTCCAGAAAGTAGCTGCTTCATCTCCAGGTCATAAATGCACTTCATGTTTTACTGTAAAGCTTTTGCTACTACACCCCAGTGCCCCTGTGTGTGTGGGTTGGGCATAGGTTGTAGTGCTGGATACTATCAGCAAGCAAACCTGCACAGCAATCTTAGAGATAATGCCCATTTTCAGGAGTCCATTTGTGAGGGGAAACTGCTCTACACTGGACAGTGCCATCACATGGATGCTCAAGAAGCTAAGTTTGTGAGTTCTGCTCTCACAGAAAGGGTCCACTGGTATGCCATGGTAGCCTGGACCTAGTGTCCTTTGATCCTTATCACCTGCGTCCTTCTGCATGAAACCATTTCTCACAGCTCCACCATGCAGTTCAGCAATTCCATGCAAATGCGGCTTTCACTCATTGCTTTCCCCACACTAGCAATCTTGCTATTATCACGAACATTTCCAAACAAACATAAAAGCAGACTGAATGGCATCGTGACTTCCTGTGCTCCTCCTACCAATGACCCAGCTTCACCAAGTATCACAACTCGTAGGCCATTTATCTACCTTTGGTCATTCTGCTTAGGAACAAAGAAGGCAGCTGAGCTACTGCACACACCAATCTCTTTTATCCTAATTAGAAGAAACAAACATGAAGGCAATAACTTACTGCTTTATAGTCAGTGCACTGGCTAGGACCAGCACACAGCAAGTACTCAGTAAAATGTGTTCAATGACTAAATGAACAAGATGGAATACATTCTATCCAGGCTCTTTCTGCCTGGCCTCTGGCCTCTGACTTCCATTGTTCTGAGGCCATGTATAACAGCCATAAGCCTCTTGTCCCTTGTCATGCTCTGCAATCTCTCAGAGGGAAAAATCAGTCAGTCCTTAATAATCCAGTGCTTTTGACAAGTTCCCACTGATCTTACAAACTAATTCCAAGAGCAGCCAAAACACAATGTATGTGGCAAAGAATATCCAAGAGCATGTTATGAATCTGTGTTTCTGTGTCTGTGTTTTAACAAAAGAAAAATAAGAAAACTCTCAAAATACAAGATACTCACATGCAGCCACGAAACCGACTCAGGTCATTGTTTGGCTTCTCACACTCGATTACGCTGGTGAACGTCAAAGGATTGAATTCAGAGACCTGAAATAATAGCACACACACATTAGAGCATGGTTCTTAGCCTTTCTAATACTGGGACCCTTTAATACAGTTCCTCATGTTATGGCGATGCTTCAACCATAAAATTATGTTTGATGCTACTTCATATTGCAACTTTGCTACTGTTATGATTCTTAATGTCAATATCTCTGTTTTCCAATGGTCTTAGGTGACCCCTGTGAAAGGGTCATTTGATCCCCAAAGGGATAATGACCAACAGCTTGCTACTTTAGAGAAACCTAGGCTCTGGTCTTTCAAGTCTTAAGGCTCTTGTCCGTATGTCTTGCACTCACGGTAGGGCAACCATCATAAATTCTGGCTGAGTCTCTGCAGAATGCCATATGCCAGTACTTAATGTGTGCTCTCTTATTTTATAATGATCAATAACTAAATGTTTTAACTAGTGGACTTGTTGTGATTAGTGAGATGAAATGATTAGTTAGTTCTAATGCTAAATTAAAGACTGAGATAAAAGCCAAGTTGGCACCAGCTAAGGAAAAGGGATGAGTGGGGTTTCTTGACACACATAAGCTCCTTTCTACGTCTCCATAGCAATTTAAAGATGCAATTCCTCTTTGAAAATAGGAATTTATGCTAAAATTCCATTTCCTTGATGTTCTTTAAAGAGTCTTCATTAACCTATGCTGGAAAGAATTTAAATAGCCAAGTATGGGCCCATAGTTCAGCAACTGCATTATGATTCTGCTCAAAAAGAAATGACAGTTCACTGTAAAGGAGATATTTAGATGGATGTAACGATGCCTAGCTCCTTCCAAGAAGTCAGAAGGAGAGGAAGGGACAAGACAATAAAGGAGAAAAATGGAGTAAACAAGCCTTAAAGAGTACAGTGAAACCAAGGAATTTCTTTTTTTTCCTTTTCTTTCTTTTTTTTTTAAAATCAGCCTTCTGGTCAGGTTTATTGGATTTTCTCTGTCAAGTGTCACAAAACAATAAACCACTGAGCTGTTTTTGCTTTCATATATCACGGGAAAAGCAGGCTGAGACATCACAGGGTATAGACATTGTTGGCATCAGTCCAGGTAACTTGTACTCTATCACAACAATGTTATCTCCCTGCACACAATATAGCCATAGAGGTAACCACTCAGAAGTCATACCTTACAGTTTCCCTGTGTGCCTTGTGTACATTACAGAGGACTCACCTGGCAATACTAGTACAATAGCTGATTTTGAAATACTTAAATTTTTATTCACTTTGCAATTCTGGGGCTGGAAACTCTGGCCTCGCATGTGCTCCAAGGGTGTTCTGACACTGAGCTCTGCCTTCAGTCGTTGGAATGCCATCTACAAAGGCTTTTCTTAAAGTCTCTTAGTTACCATAAGTCTCTCTCCTTGACCGAAATAGCCTTGCATTCCATTTGCAGAGTGGGGCTCTGCTTCAGTGTCCAGTGTTTCTTTCAAGCTGCGTGTATTATCTTGAAACCAGTGGAGTGCCTTTTCCATAGCAAACAGTGGCAGATACAGCATACAAGATGGCCAGGAAGGGAGTGGCCTCTGCAAAATGCCAGGATGATTTCTGGCATCCAAGGAAGGTATGACTTAAAATATCCCATCTCTGTTTATTATTCATTCTCACTAAGAAGAAATATAATATGCACAGCTTGGAAACAGTAGGCTATTCCATCCCTCGGGCTTCATCATGCATTTGTAATGTTCTGCCCCAGCTGCGTGCCTTGGGAAACAGGCATGCCCAGGCCACAGATGCCTGACTTCATCTGGAACTGAGGAAGAATTTTAGAATTGGAGAAACCTTCAGAGTCTCTTACAGGCTGAACTGTACTTCTCTATTGCACAGAATGCCTACGTTGGGGTCATAACCTCCAAGAATACAGAATGTGCTTGTGTTTAGAGACAGTACCTTTAGAGAACTAATTAAGCTAAAATGAGGTCATGAGGATAGGGCTAATCCAACAGAACTGTTGTCCTTATAATGAGAAGCAGGTATGATATAAGCATATGTGGTGAGGGTGGGGAGGGTAGCCATGGGTCTACAGGGAGAAGATGGCCAAGAGAGAGGTCTCAGAAGCCAGCAAGCAGCTGACACTTTCAACTCAGACTTTAAGTTTCCAGAACTATGAGAAAATAAGTGTCTGTTGGTTCAATCCTCAGTCTGTGGCAGCCTCACCAAACCACACTAAGGCCACTTCCAGTTTCTCATTTAAAATGTGTTTCACCCTGGAGATTGATCTCAGTGGCAGGGCATCTGCCCAGCCTCTGTGAGACCTAGAGCACCTGCCCAGCCTCTGTGAGACACTAGAGCACCTGCCCAGGCTCTGTGAGACCTAGAACACCTGCCCAGCCTCTGTGAGACCTAGAACACCTGCCCAGCCTCTGTGAGACCTAGAGCACCTGCCCAGGCTCTGTGAGACCTAGAACACCTGCCCAGCCTCTGTGAGACCTAGAGCACCTGCCCAGCCTCTGTGAGACCTAGAACACCTGCCCAGGCTCTATGAGACACTAGAGCACCTGCCCAGCCTCTGTGAGACCTAGAACACCTGCCCAGGCTCTGTGAGACACTAGAGCACCTGCCCAGCCTCTGTGAGACACTAGAGCACCTGCCTGGCCTCTGTGAGACCCTAGAGCACCTGCCCAGCCTCTGTGAGACCTAGAACACCTGCCCAGCCTCTGTGAGACCTAGAATACCTGCCCAGCCTCTGTGAGACCTAGAGCACCTGCCCAGCCTCTGTGAGACCCTAGAGCACCTGCCCAGCCTCTGTGAGACCTAGAGCACCTGCCCAGCCTCTGTGAGACCTAGAGCACCTGCCCAGCCTCTGTGAGACACTAGAGCACCTGCCCTGCCTCTGTGAGACCATAGAGAACCTGCCTGGCCTCTGTGAGACCCTAGAGCACCTGCCTGGCCTCTGAGAACCTAGCTCACCTGCCCAGCCTCTGTGAGACCCTAGAGCACCTGCCCGGCCTCTGTGAGACCCTAGCATGCCTATCTAGCCTATGAGAGAATCTAGGCGAATGTCCAGCCTCTGAGACCTTACGTGCCTATCCAGCCAGCAGATGCATGTATAGGTATTTTTGTCTGGATCTACATCTTTTGCTTTTAGTTTTTAATTAGTTTTGTTTGCTTTCAATTTGATTCTAGGGAGTGAGCCTAAAGCCTTGATTACACTAAGGACCTGCTCTGTCCAGAGCCATACTCACAGCCAGGAAAAATTAATTTTGAAAGCCCCATCATCTAACATCAAGGTCATCATGATCAGCCCAGCAACAAGTGTTTGATAACACACAAATGTCAGGTGTTGTGCTATGGGCATCACTCTTTCAGAACTCTGCTGGGGAAGAATTTTTTTAAAGTATATTTTATTTTTAATTATGTGTCTGTGAGGGTGTGTACTCAGGAGTGCAGATACCTTCCCATGCCAGAAGAGAGCTTCAGATCTCTTGGAGTTAGAGTTACAGCCTGATGTGGGTGTTGAGAACTGGACTTGGGTCTTTTATAAGAGCAGTGCATGTTCTAAACTGCTAAGCCATCTCTCCAGCCACCACTGTTTTTTTACACTACTTAGAATTTGTGATCCTTAAGTGTGATGACAAAGGTCACAGAGGCCTTGCAGTAACTGAAGCTACCTTGGCTTCTGAGATACCCAACTTTGCCAGCGATGGATACTCATGGAACACTGATGCTGCCATACCATGAGACCATGCTACATCTGATACACCAGAAGCTGTGCAGTACATTTTATGACATTTCCCTAAAGGAAGGATGCTACTTGTGATAGTGGCTTGCAGTAATATCTACAAGAGTGGTGCTCACATGTGCAGACCAGCCTTGGACCGAAGCTGCAGCCTTCAGCAGTTAGGCAATATTCTGAGATTAAGTGCAGCTGACTATAGGGAGAGCTCCCGTCAATGCATAGCAGTTGCTATGTATCTCATTGGCTTTGTAATGCTCCAAGTGTCTGTTGTCCTTCAGCTAGCTCCGAGGTTTCAATACATCAGAAAACATAGGTGGACCTTATTATTTGGAAAGGAAGAGGCAGCATGGTGATGCAGCTGAAAGCCTTCCAGTCCTTCTCTTGAACTTGCAATTCTTCAAACTACATGAGTCTTGGGAGCAAAGACACCAAAAGAGGTGATGCTCAGGGACACCCAAAGCCCCAAAGCAGGGTGTCCTCCTAATACTCCCCCCACCTCCCCCCAGGTGGAACAGGTGTCTGTACAGATGCCTTGGCCCCTCTCATCCACACAAGGAGGCACACCACTGTGGGCATTACTCCAGGAATTAGTTGAATGAATTCTACTCCTTACAGATATGAATCTGTTACTAGCCTTGCAGTGGAAATGGTGGGAGTAGGTGGGGGTGGGTGTATATCTCATGCTCCATTCATACACAGTCAACCAACCACAGCCACGACAGGACTGAAAATATCCAGAGGGGGGAAAAAAAAAACTACACTTGGATAGTCCTTTTCTGCCACTGTTCCTTAATCAATACAGCATAACCATCTATATAATGCTTACACTTTATTAAGACTTATAAAAGTTACCTAGAGATGATTTAAAGCATTCAGCAGGAGCTATATATGCACTATGTAAATGTGTGCTATTTCTCACAAGGGACATGAGCAACTGCAGAATTTTTTAACCTCAGGGTGGGGCTGGGGAACCTTGGAACTAATTCCCCACAGACACCAAAGTAAGAAGACATTTCACACTTGCATTAATCAAATTACTCGTAATTATTCAATTAAAGCAAAGCAAATTTCCTGCATCTTACAACAGTAGCAGTGGCGTCTGAAAAGACATTTCCAGTTCATGGAAGTCTAATAGGCCAGTCTACGGTTTCAGCTGATGAGGTCAGTGGACTACACAGCTGCACGCTGTGGGCTTCTGCTGCTGGGCTGCCTACAGGAATCCTGCCTAACTCCCAGAGTGAGTCCTCCTGTCATGGTCTTTTCATGACATTGGCCCTTCGGGGCCTGATAAGAGGACATGCTGTGAGCAGCACCACTTTTGAGCTAGCCAGAGCCGTGCCTATCTCTGCATAGGCACATGGAAAAGCCTTCCACCTGCTGCATCTGGGCCCTATCCTAAAAACGCCCTCTGTGTCATCTGTCACATACTCCTAGACGAAAGGAACTCTGGGTTCTCCCTCCACCACCAGTCTTAACGCTACCTCGGGACATCAGTCCCAAAACGTTCTCTCCTGGTATAGTGCCTCTGCCTGACTTCCTGTATTATTAGGTTTTACCACTTGCCACAGGCTTGGGCCAGGCTAGCCTGAATACAGAATTTGTCTGCTATCTTGTAGAAACCAAACTACCTTCCAACACAGCAGCGAGGCTCTGCCAGAGTCATTGTCCTGACCATCTACCAGGCCCTCGTTCCTGCCTCGGGCATAAGGATAGCCCTGCTGAGGTTCAAGTCTGCCTGTGTTGCTTTCTTTGCCCTCCCTCTACTACATGGCTAGCTGCTCCGGCACTCAGGATGCTGTCTTTTAAGAAGCCCCTAATAGCATCCTGAAGACAGCAGGCAAGTACCACTGTTTGGAGCTTGCACAACACTCCCCACCCCAGATATACACGCATGGAGAGAGACGGAGACACCATCAGCCTCCTGCTTCACTGGGAAAGGCTGAGAAGACCTGTGTCTCCTTCACTAGACTGTAGGTCCCCCGAGAACAGGAACTCTGTACCCTGTGAGCCAGCACAGAAGCTGATGCTCAGACATGGTCAAGAGGTAATGCCTGCTTATTCTAGAAAGAACTCATGTACCATACGCTTCTGCGTTATTCTAAAGCTCTGAGTGGGGGTCAGGGGGGGTCAGCGAGCTAGAACCCCTGTTGACTGCTGTTTGCAAACAGCAGACAGGCTTCACCTGGCACCGAAGAAGGTAGGAGTGCTAAGAGGCTACGAGAGCTTCCCCATAGTTCCAAATATCAGTTTTTTCTTTTACAAGACCAAGCATGTTTCAGCTCACAAAAATGTAAGATGATTTCTCTGCAGCCTCTAATCTCGTTCTGTATCTCCTGACAGTGTGTGAAAACTACAGAACTAATTTAGGCGAGCATTTTAACCCAAACTGATGGAATAATTACCCCCACTCTAGCTCTGCACTTGGAATCCAATCTGTGCTCCACACAAGCCTGGCAGTGTTGTGGGAATTCACAGGAGGCCAGTGGTCCAATACAGATGAGTGAGTGAACTTCTCTGCCAGCATTGTTTTGACAAGTCAAAATCTTCAATTTGTCAAGGAAGTCATTAGTCCAGGCTGCTGTGGTACCTCTGGCATGCAGTGGGGGGTTCAAGCCCATTTGTTAAATAAGTACATGTTCAAATAGCATATATTTTGCTGGGCGTAGACTACTTCAAACATATAAGGAAAAAAGTCAGTGATCATTCTCCAACCCACAAATTAAGTGTTTACACTAACAGTTTATGCCCAGATACAAATATCAAACAAGACCCATTTAAATTTAATGTACAACAACAGTTGTTGGAATCATGCTATGTAAGGTCCTTGAATATACTCATACATAAGTAGGCTGGCACAGCAGTCTGACAAAGCTGGCAGGTAACCCGCTATACGGCAGTTCTGTGCACATCTCACCATTTCCTGTTATCATTGTTTCCAGGGTAACAAAGCAGAGACTATGAGAACAGCTCAGGACACCCATGGTCCTTCTTCAGGAACAACTTCACACATGTCCATAGCATGGGTGGCTTCCACGAAGCCCAACACTTCTCTGGTAGGTATTGGGGAAGGCAGTCTGGGTTGTTGCACATTTTTCTTCTAACTACAAATTTTCTTGGCATAAACCCAAGCATTAGGGACTAAAGGGTCATTTCTTTGAGAGTAGAAGGCCAGCTTTTCCCTCCCTAATTCGGCTCTGAGTGTGTAAGAGCCTTTCCCTCCCCTCTCCTCCCACCTTTTCATCCTTTGTTCCCTTACCTCCCGGCTGGTTCACAGCCCAGAACCCTAGAAGCTTCATTTAGATGGTGGCAAAATTCAAAAGGCTCCGAGTGCTGTGCTTGAGCCTGAATTCTCAAAATCAAAGCCTTTCTTTTCCTCTTGGCCACAAATACTTCATGCTGCTTTAGTGGGCCAGTCATCAGCCAAACCCCACATTACCTTTTATCAAATATGTTGAAGTGCACCGAAGACTGATTGTGCTTTTAGAAAGCAGGTAATGAATGCTGCTTCACAGGGCACTGAAATGAGGGCTATTCTTTAAGATAGCTAGCTTGAAAAAATCCGTACTTATTCCAACACGGCGCCACCACAGGATGCGTGCTGCAGCAGTGGCGCTGCTGAGCTAATCTGCACAGCCAGGGCACAAGTCCAGGCTCTACTTTGGTGTCTGTCTCACAGCCACCAACTACTTTGTGCCTTTTCGGTCGCTGACTGTGGGAAGGATGGCATGAGCCCTCGCTGAGAGCTGGGTGTCTTAGAGACCACTGAGCACACAGCCTGCTGAGAGAAAAGGCCACCTGCTGGGATGGACCTGATAAACACCTATGGTTTTTGTTTTGTTTTCTTTTGAATGAGACCGTGAAGAACTGTACCCAAGAGAATAAGTGAACTGAAGGGAAGATTTCCAGCACAGAGACAGACTGACAGATACCTTGAAGTAGAAAGCAACTCAGGCCTCGGGTTTACTCATAAGAAAGCAATAGGAGAACATTGCTCTTGCATACTTTCTGAGGAACATTAACATGAGGAATTCAAAGCAAAGGCCAGCTAAGGCATTCTTATTATCACCTGGAGAATGATTGCATGACTAAATAAATGGCAGCTGGAATGTGACATTCTAAACCACAACCAGACTAGCTCCTCCATCAAATTCAAGACAGATTAGCACTGCAGGCCTGGGCTGTGGAGAGCAGAGCTCCTGCTCCACACAAGGACATGCTGGGACAGAGTGCTAAAGTCGCATATCCCAAAGACCAACTTTAACAAAAGGTGAACAGGCATCAAGCCAGGACCCACAAAAGGCAGATTCCAGAGTTGAGGTCTGGGCTTTCCAGGGCTCCTTTATCTTAGAGGTTTACAAATTCTGAAAGTAGAGGATAAAACCTTGAGTAAGACTAGCAGAACAAATGCTATAGCCTAGGGGGCTTGTATTCACTTTTTCTGTCAATGTAACAAATAACCACAGACTGGACCCCAGAAAACAACACAAGTCTAGTACCTTGATGCTCTGCAGGCTGAAGTCAAGATACAGGCTCTAAGGCAGAAAAGGTTCCAGCAGAGAACCCATTCTAGATTTTCCCAGCTTCAAGAAGCCACCATCCGTGGTTTCTGGCCTCCATGCATTTTCAAATCAACACTGAGAAGCTTGAACCTTTCTCATGTGCTGTGACTTTGATAACATGCTCCTTTCAGTTGTGTGGCTACACCATGTTCACAGGGATAATCTGGGACCATCTCTGCATCCTGGAGGAAGTCAATCATTTAATCTCATTTTCAACCTCTATTTTCCCTGTCATCAACTTGATATATTAAAAGGTTCAGAGGATTGGGATATGGACATCTTTGAGAACTCCTATTCTGCCTCGACCTATAAAGAGAAGGACCTGATTAATAGCCATGGTTTTCATGAGGTCATGAAGAACTACACCCCCAGAGAATGAGGGAACTGAAAGGAAGATTCCCAGCATGGAGGCTGTACAGCAGGTACCTCACAGCATTGAGTTAACTTAGTGCAAATTGCTACCCAGCTGAGAGCCAACTGGGAGGCCAGAAAAAAAAAAATCTCAAACCGGGGCTGGAGACATGGTTGAGAGGTTAAGAGCACTAGCTGTTCTTCCAGAGGTCCTGAGTTCAATTCCCAGCAACTACATGGTGGCTCACAACCATCTGTAATGAGATCTGGTGCCCTCTTCTGGCCTGCAGGCATTCATGCAGACAGAGCACTGTATACATAATAAATAAATAAAATCTTAAAAAAAAAAGAAATCTCAAACCTAAAATCAGATTATAGGGATTCCACATAGTTAGAGCACCTGGAAAGAGCAGAGTCCCTTCCCAAGTAGATAAATAAACATGCTCACATGTGTACATATATGCATGTTGTCCGAGTCCTCAAATTATTGTAGAAATCAAACTTCCAAGTACAACTCAGATGCATAATCAAAGATAAGAGTACAGAAAAGTAGATAAACCAACACACACACACACACACACACACACACACACACATACACGCGCACACACACACACACACACACACACACACGCGCGCACACACACGCACACACGCGCACAAAATCAGTGAAAACTGGGATAGAAACAGGAACATGACACTTTCAAATAAGCTCATTTGCTATGTTCATCTTTATCAATGCTAGCGCCTCCATCAAATTCAACATGATAAAATTGAAATTTCATAAGTGCCAGAAGCTAAAATGTGGCCAAGCAGTTTCAGAGTTCCTCAGTTCCAATTTAAAACGCCAAGGATGAAGCATGACGATTTTCAGGCACAGGAGATGCAGCATTGAATAAAGATAAATGGACGGAGACTGTTCCCAGGCATATGGCAGCAAAATGCGGAAGGCAGGTCAGGTCTGCAGCTCGTTCCTGTGCCTCCAGGACACACGGTTGAAAATGGGAGGAGCCACTAAACTAGGAACAGCACTTTGAGACTCCATCTCAAAATAGTAATAACAAAATCCTGAGAACCAAGGAAAAGAAAACCAAATAACCAGAAAAGGACACAGGGCTGGGGACCTGGCTCAGTGGACAAAGTCACTTGCAGCACAGGTCTGGGAACCCAAGCTCGATCCCTGGAGCCGCCGGAGAGGTGGAAGGAGAAAACAGCTCCAAACGTCATCCTCCGATTTCCACACATGTGCCGTGACACACGCCTCCTCACATCATTCACACATAGTAATAATAATAATACATAAATGCTGTGGGATGTCAAATTGCTCTGATTGGTCAATAAATAAAACACTGATTGGCCAGTGGCCAGGCAGGAAGTAGGTGGGACAAGGAGAGAGGAGAATTCTGAGAAGCAGAAGGCTGAGGCAGAGAGACACTCCCAGCCGCCACCATGACAAGCAGCATGTGAAGACTCCGGTAAGCCACAAGCCACGTGGCAAGGTACAGATTTATGGAAATGGATTAATTTAAGCTATAAGAACAGTTAGCAAGAAGCCTGCCATGGCCATACAGTTTGTAAGCAATATAAGTCTCTGTGTTTACTTGGTTGGGTCTGAGCGGCTGTGGGAGTGGCAGGTGACAAAGATTTGTCCTGACTGTGGTCAAGGCAGGAAAACTCTAGCTACACATAAATGTACAACAGATCTGAGAAAAATTGCTACTGCGGGTCACGACCAAAAATACTAAACAAAAGTGTTCAAAGGAAAGGAAAATCCATCTCTGTGAGAGAGCTAAGACACTGAAAGTGAATCCAACAGAAAACGGGAACTGTGGGTCACGAGGGTGTCTTGAATGGACTAGCGATGGTGGCTCAGGGGCTTACAGACAGATATGACCACAAGGCATGAATGTGCGAGCTGAGAGAGCACGGGAAGATAAGAGGAATTAGAGCATTCTTGCTCTGTCTGGGAGAGCACAGCAATAAATCCACACTGATGCTGGGCAAGGAGGAAGACTGTAAGCTGTAGTGAAAGCATGCAAACAGCATCTGAAGAAAGAATGGTAAAGCGCTCAGTCAAAGGAAGGGAAAATACTTCAGGCAGGACACACAGAAGTTGCACACTCCACTCCACATGTAAAACAAACAAACAAACAAACAAAAACATAACCGAGCGGTAATAAAGGACCGGAGAGGCAGCTCAACAGGGAAGAGAGCTGGCTGCTCTCGTGGGAGCCCCAGGTCCAACTCCCAGCACCTACTCGGCAGATTTGCAGCCACAAACAGTTTCAGGGGACCTAACACCCTCTTCTGGCCTTCTGAGGGCACCCCACAAATATAAATTATGTTTTAGTTTTTTTAAAAAATCAATAATAAGTCTTAAACTAAAATCTTTTCATGGAAATACCAAGATTGTCAGACTAAAATTTGTTTAAAAGAACCCAATAGTATGTTTTTTATTAAAAAAAAAAAATCAAATGCACACAGATACAAAAAAAAAAAAAAACAGGGTGAAAGGCATAAATAAATGAATAATAAGTAAATAAATAAATGAAAAATAACTGGTACAGGGTAACATAGAGAAAGCTAATGTAACTGTACCAATATCAGATACTATTCAGAATCAAAAGACATTTCCACATATAATACAAAGTATGTATCTGAAGCCGGGCGGTGGTGGCGCACCCTTTAATCCCAGCACTCGGGAGGCAGAGCCAGGCGGATCTCTGTGAGTTCGAGGCCAGCCTGGGCTACCAAGTGAGCTCCAGGAAAGGCGCAAAGCTACGCAGAGAAACCCTGTCTCGAAAAACCAAAAAAAAAAAAAAAAAGTATGTATCTGAAATGGCAACAGCTCGCTTTGTTAGGACAACAAAGTTCTAAATTATATGAAGTAAGGAAAATCATACATCCTCAATACCTGTTTCACACATAAGAAACCAAAGGGCAGTGTAAACTACAAACAACAGTTCTGACTTAGATGGTTTCACCACAGAAAGTGAAGGAGGAATCAAACTCCTTCCAATGAGAACACTCCATGAAGCTAACGCCTGCTTGCACACTATATAAACTGAAAATGACATGCTGTCTTAGGGTTTCTATTGCTGTGAAGAGACACCATGACCATGGCAACTCTTACAAAGGAAAACATTTACTTGTGGTGGCGGCTTACAGTTAAGAGATTCAGTCCATTATCATCATGATGCAGGCAGACATGGTGCTGGAGCTGAGAGTTCTACATCACGTGCCCGCAACAGGAAGTGGTCCATTTCACTGGGCATGGCTTGAGCAGATATGAGACCTCAAAGCCCACCTACACAGTGACGCACTTCCTCCAACAAGACCACACCTACTCCAGCAAGGCCATGTCTCCTACTCTTGCCACTCCCTTTGGGGGCCATTTCCTTTCAAACAACCACACATGCCTTTCTAATTATTAAAAAAAAAGAAAAAATCCTTTATAAAATGTGAACATGCTGAGCCCAGCTCAGATGTAAAGATATAATTAATAGGTATATTACTTTCTATATCTATTTCCTAATATATATGTATATTTTATACTAGGAAGGAGGCACATTACAGGCGTTCAGTGTCATCTTAGCATTAGCTAAATAAGTGTAGCTTCATTGACACAGGAAAGAAATCCTGATCATCTCAGTTGAAGCAGAAAATGTAGAAATTGAAGGATAGGATTCAACACCAACTCATGACAACTGTTATCAGAATAAGAACAAAAGAATTGTTATCTTGTGAAAATATTGACCAGGATCCCAATTCAGTCTCAATGTCACTGTACAAAATTCAGTTTCCCTTTGAAAATTCAACTTCAGATTTTCAGCTTTAACATGTGGAAACATACCCACACAGCAGTTATGCTTTTTACTTTCAGAACAATACATTCAACAATTTATTTAAAAATAAGCTTCAATTTGCCCAATCAAAGCCAAGGTGATATTCTAAGCA
The DNA here is from genome assembly GCF_049852395.1 of Peromyscus maniculatus bairdii. NCBI lineage: Eukaryota > Metazoa > Chordata > Mammalia > Rodentia > Cricetidae > Peromyscus > Peromyscus maniculatus. Next base: position 68,664,662 of record NC_134852.1, on the reverse strand, counting down.
CATTTGGCATAGTCCAGGGTAAGCTATGATGTTCTCTGTATTAGGTGTATTATGCACTCTAGACTTACATTTAACTTACAATGTACTTATTAGAATATAACACCATAAGAAGCTGAGAAGCATCTGCATGTTGTCTGACATTCGTCATCTCAGACTTAAGGGTCAGCCTGCTTCCTGTCACTAACTGGACTAGAGGGAGTCTGTGCCGTAAGAACCATAATAATCAAAGCACTGTGGTATTGCCATAAGGCCAGAATATAGACCAGCAAACCAAACAAACTAGTATGACCTCATTGTCAAATGATATTTGAGATTGGTATCCACAAAATGCTGCCAGGTCAACTGAGTTTCCACATGTGAAAAAATATTTACCCCACACTCAGGAGGCAGAGGCATCGATCACTATAAATTCAAGGCCATCTAGCTATGCAATGAGTTCTGGACTAGCCAGTGCTACACAGTGAGACCCTATCTCAAACAAAAGAATTCGAAGAACTGGGGAGATGACCTTGTCTCAAAAAAATAAGATGCAGAGTGACTTAGGAGATACACAGTATTTACCTCTAGTGCACACAGGCATACACATCAGCATGAACACACACCTATACTACACACAAAAACAACGCATTTGGAGCCTTACATCACATACACATAAAAGATAATTCAATATGGATCAGTGATCTAAATGTGAGTTAAAACCATAGAACTATTAGTAGAATGGATGTTAACTATTCCTGAAGTATGTTATGATGGTCTTTAAAATATAACAGCAAATGCACAAACAACAAATGGGCAAAAGAGCTTTGTAAATAAGAACACTGGTGCATGAAGAGATGTCGTCATTAGAATGAAGAGGATTGTTCAGGACAGTATCTGGGGGTAGCCTTCAGAAGACTATAGCCATACGTCTGGTGAGAATTTAATGTAAGAATAGACAAATAAAACCAAAACCAAAAAAATGTCAGTGAGAACCTGAATGCTCAGACCTTTAACTCTAGCACTGAGAAGGCAGGAAGATAGCTGTAAACTCAAGACCAGGCTGATAACATCATCAGTTACAGATTATAGCAAACTGCACAATGAAACCCTACTATATTTAAAAGAAAGAAAGAAAGAAAGAAAGAAAGAAAGAAAGAAGGAAGGAAGGAAGGAAGGAAGGAAGGAAGGAAGGAAGGAAGGAAGGAAGGAAAGAAAGAAAGAAAGAAAGAAAGAAAGAAAGAAAGAAAGAAAGAAAGAAAGAAAGAAAGAAAGAAAGAAAGAAAGAAAGAAAGAAAGGAAGGAAGGAAAGAATTGGAATAAGCAAATAGACAAAAATCAACTGGTTGTATCCAGCATTGGGAAAATAAAAATCACTGGTGAAATCTCTCATCTATGAGAACAGCTACCACAAGAGTAAAGTCAGTGTCAGCAAGGCTGTAAAGAAACTGGAGCTTCTGGGCATCACAAATGGGAGTAAACAGAAAGTTGTTAAAGGCTGAACATAGAATCACAGGTCACTTAGCTGTTGTACTCCTAATAAGCCAAAAATTATTGAAAAAAGGGAACTCAAAAAGATGTCTGTACATCAGCAATCATTGTAGCACCATTAAGAAGAATCAAAGGGCTAGGTGGTGGTGACATACTCCTTTAATCCCAGCAGAGGCAAAAGCAAGCGGGTCTCTGAGTTCGAGGCCAGCCTGATCTACAGAGCGAGTTCCAGGGAAGCCAGGGCTATGCAGAAAAACCTTGTCTCCAAAAAACAAACAAAAAAAGAATAGGCAACCATCAAGAGGATACAGGAAACAAAATACGCATATTCATGAAACAGAATGCCACTAAGCCATAAAAGGATAAAGATTCTGACCTGCTATGACAGGAAAGCTGCTTGAGAATACTGTCCTAAGTGAAACAAGGGAGACTGAAAAAGCTAAGGCAACCCTCTTTCCTATCACTCTGTTTATCCCAGGTAAAGGTATAGATAGGGACAGAAGCAGGTAGATTACCAGGGGTTAGAGGATGGCGAGACAGACAGTTCCTTTTTCAGACTTACTTATACAATACATTTTAGAAAAAAAAATGTGGTAACACTGCACAATACCTTGAAGGAAATTTTCATCATTAAACTGTACATTTAAAATGACAATGTCACAAATCATACATTATCAATTCAAGCAGAAACACTGACAGACCATTTCTCCACAATTCAAGCAGAAACACTAACAGACCATTTCTCCGTGCCAAGTACATAAGTACTGAGTGAAAAAAAAAAAAAAGCCAGGCCCAAAGTTTACAAAGTGCATTTATTTTATAACTCTCTAGAATACCCCTAACAATCTCACGTAACTGAAAGAAGACTAATGGTTTGGGGACTCGGGAAGGAGTGGAGAGTGTTTCACCTCACTTTAGGGCGATGAGTGTCTGGCTGCAGTAGGGTTTCCCACTTTTGCAGAGGCTCATTCATGCACCTGCACACTTTCACTCTGGGTAGTCTGCTATGTATCAACCACAGTAAAACAGGTTAAAAGATAAGAACTTGAAACTAGTGGTGTGGATGTGCGTGTGCGTGTGCGTGTGCGTGTGCGCGTGCGTGCGTGCGTGCGTGCGTGTGTGTGTGTGTGTGTGTGTGTGTGTGTGTGTGTGTGTGTTACCTAGTGATACACTAGTTTTCCTTTTATTTTAGTGAGAAATTCTTAATAGGCAACTAAAAGAGCTGGCTAAGAGGAGTGACACTGCCATCTGACTGATGGGGGCTAGCTTCATCTTAGGGAGATTGTGTTTATAAGAACACAGTTTCCTTTCAATTCTACATTGTGCACAGTGGAGAAAAATTATCTGCTTAGAGTCCTGGTTTACTTCTCCAAAGTCTAAACTACATGTGTATATAATTTTGAACTAAATTATTTTCAGTGGAATTAGGTATCTTTTTTTATTCTAGTTAATAAATATAACATCTGATTGTTAGGTTCAGAATATTAGCAACTGGTAAAGCTGACTTATTCCACGTGACAGCAGATGGCTAGGTTAGGGTTTGGGGACAACACACTTCACTTCCAGGACTCACGTCTGGAACACTCCATCTTTCCTTATTCCTGAGCTATATAATCAAAGTCCCATTTCCTCCTTCAGTCTGCTTTCACTGACTCATCCTTCCTCCCAAGCCATGTAAGCTCCCCATCTTCCAGTCTTTGTCTGTTTAGTTCCCATTCTGTCCTTAGAAACATCCATAATACACAACACCTAGCTGACAACTAACTATTAATAACTGTACTGCTTTTTCACTGAGCAAAAGCAATGCCCCTGTCGATTCCTATAACCAAACACCACACACTGGGTAAGAGACTGGAAAGTCCTGCATCACAGCACCCACATCTAGTGAGAACCTTCTTACTTCTTCATAATATGCTACGGGACACTATGTGCTAAGACGTTCACTATGGGCAGTCTGCTATGTATCAACCTCACCTCAATAAAACAGCTTTAAAGATAAGAACTTGGAACTGGAACTCCCACTTTTTATAAAGCCCCTAATGTCACATTGGGGCTTCTACCTTATGACCTCCTCTACTTCTGATTACTTCCCAGAGGCCCCACCTCCAAACAGCATCAATATATCAAACTGAGCAGGTTTTTCAGCAGAACATTCTGGAGAGATAATCAACTACAGCAAACTGTACCATAATCTGCCTCTGATCCTGAGGACAGCACAGGAAGCATGTTGTACATACAAAGCAACTGGGCCACAGAGAACATGTAACTGGACCCACTTCGGGACAAGCAGGAAGATAACACCCCCCCACCAGTCCCACCCCTCACCACCTGCCCCCCCCACCACTTCATCATTCTGCTTCCTCATCTTTGCAGTGCCCTTCAGTGCCCCATTTAGGAAGTGCAGGAAGAGGGCTCACTGTCTGGGCTGGTGTCTTCAGCCACTCATCTGCATCTTTCAGCCACAGCCAACAGAACACACACTGCTAAGATCAGCACTTGAGCCAAGCAGGTGTCGGTGGCCTTTCCTGAACAAGATGATTAAAACAGAGCTCATCTGGCTAGCCACACTCATTCTTGCCAAATTCCTAACCCTTGTGAGGATTAAAATGAGCAAATGAAAGGAAAGCTCTTTGTTACAAGGGGATCAGAATCAACTCCACACAGTCTAGGCTCTCACTGCTTCCAACGTTTCCACGCATTTTCTGTGGGGTGAGAGTGGCCCTGGCACTTTCTCCTGAAAACATGCTCAGTCACCCTCCTGCAGCCACTTACAGCACAGCATTAGCACCAGGAGCCCCATCCAGACCCAAGGCAGCTGAGTTAGGGTGAACTCTCCACTAGACAGAGATGGGGCTCTGGCCGTGTCTGTGTGGGATTATCTTGATTAACTGAAGTCAGGAGACCTGCCCACTGTGACTGGCACTGTTCCCAAGGCAGTAGATCCATGATGATTAAAGAATGTAGAATATCAACTGAGCACTAGCATGCACGCACGCATTGATTTCTTCTGACTGGAGACCTAATACCACTTCCCTGTCGGGATGGATTGACTTGGAACTATGAGCTGAATAAATTTCTCCCTTCAGTTTCTTTTGCCCGAGTATTTTATCACAGCAATAGAAAAAGAGGATCATCTCCCATCCCAGAGAATTCTAGTGCCTTCCTACAAAAGGACTGGATACACTCGTTGTATTGTAACAATGGAGCCTGGGTTCAACTGGAACCTTCACCTGCTGGAGTCTGAGTCTCCCCTTTCCTGAGGAAGCTGGACCTGTGAATGTGGGATGAGGAAAGGAACATGCCAACATGCCTTTGGCTGTGTCTCTCTCACAAGTGGAATATATATATATATATATATATATATATATATATATATATATATATATATATATATACACACACACACACACACATATATACGCGTGCGCGCACGCGCGCGTGCGTGCGTGCGTGCGTGCGTGCGTGTGTGTGTGTGTGTGTGTGTGTGTGTGTGTGTGTGTGTGTATTGGTTTTTCAAGACAGGGTTTCTATGTGTAGTAGTTTTGGTGCCTGTCCTGGATCTCACTCTGTAGACCAGGCTGGCCTCGAACTCATAGAGATCCGCCTGCCTCTGCCTCCTGAGTGCTGGGATTAAAGGCGTGCACCATCACTGCCCGAAGGACATTATATTCTTGTGTGTTGGCTGCATTGTTAAATAAAGCCAGTCTCAAGTTCACACCTGCCAGGCTGCTCCAGGCAAACTCAGGGGCAGGTGGTGAGCACATAGAGATTGCAGAGGTTGGAAGGTTGTGGCAAGTGGGGCACAGATGCACACTCATTCTGTTTCTTCCGGCCTCGCACCACCCACTGCCCTTTTCCATACAATACACCGCATAGTAGAGGAAGGCAGGAGAGGCCTCGGGAGACCTTGTCCGTTCATGCCAAAAGTCCTGGGTCAGGATGACTAGAACTGACTTGGCCACAATCTCAGAGCCATTGCTGTAGCCAGGCTTCCGCCCCACCCACTAGGCTTGCTGCCTAGCTCCAATTTCTCCTAGTCAGTGTGCCATCCTGCCCCTTTTCACTCCTGAGCCATTTGGGGTCAGGGTGGGAGGACTAGTGGGATCACGGTGGCCCTCTGAAGGCATCTGAGGCAGAACGGTTCTTCTTCTAGCGCCCTCAGCTCGAGTTTCAGAACTCCTCCTCCCCTTTAACTTTGCAGAGTGTCTCCAAGAAAAACACCACTGGACACCAGCGACATGCACGTGAGGGTTAAGCGCATGAGTGCACTTGAGTGGATGCTCAAGTCAAACACCGCGGCTGTGTGTGCCAGTCCTCTCTACGGAAACTGGATGGAATGTTGGCTCCGGGCTAGTGACCAGGACACAGCAGCACAGCAAAAACTGATTCTGCACCATCAGCTGTGAGATGATTCACCCCCAGAAAACAGGCTCCTCTGACTTCATAGAATATAGTCAGACAGCAACGAGCTCTTCTTACGTGGATCAATTAATAAGAAACATGAATAAATCACCCCTAAAGACGCTTGTATAGAAAGACAGCTTTTAAAACTTATTTATACAAAGCTTTTCCAAAGCATATTTTTGTAAAAGATGATTTAGGGGTGTGTGTGTGTGTGTGTGTGTGTGTGTGTGTGTGTGTGTGTGTGTGTTTTAACAAAAGTGTCTAAGTGAATAATGGAAAGAGCAGGAAGACAAGGACAGAGGGGTTGCAGTTTCACTAGTGTCTGGTAAACAGGACAATAAACATGCACCTTTATGTCCAGGTGGAACCCACTTCTGTCAACATGACCCTCAATGCAAAGATTCTGTCCCGCCCTATGCACAAGAGCCAAGACGCGCTTGGATTCTTCCTAAGCAACGGTGGGTCCAGTGTGATTCAACCATCTCCTGCTCAGGAGTCCTACTGAGCAAGGATCCACAGCCCTGGCCGAGTCTCACTCAATACCTGGATTTTCGGGATTCTGCTTTTGCTCCTTGAACTGAGTTCCTTTGTCACAAGCATCACAACCTGCCCCACACAGTGATGTTTGCTGACAGGGTAGATTCTTCTTTACTTCTCTGTCACTTCATCTGCACATGCAGATTCGCTCTCCTTGCAGCAGTCAGTGGGCAGGTCCTTTGTAAAAAAGCCTTTCCATGATAGAAGTACGCAATGCCCGCAGGTACCATGTTAAGGGTTGGAGACAAAAACATGACACCCCCATTTTGCAGGGATTAAAACAGAGGCCCAGAGAGATTAAAACATAGCTGGCGCATGGAGACAGATCTCACAGTTTACTCTGATGGCTAAACCAGCCCACCTGTCTTCAAGTGCCATTCAGCGAGGCTCCTCCTTAACCTCTGCCAACACCATGCTCTTCCAGTGAGCCCCCAGGAAGAGGCGGAAAGGCAGCCAGCCAGGGGCCATGGAAGATGTAGCATCACACGCACATGATAAAGGCTGGGGCTGCAGCAGCTCCAGTCCACTGGCCCAGCTCCTCTGTCCTGAGAACAAGGGGTTTTCTTCTGACAGCTCTGAAAAGAGGAGTCGGGTGCCCAGAGCCAAGCGCTGAAGGCACAGACATTCCCTCTGCCCAGAAGGAAACCCTGTGGTATATGGGTAAACCAGGAGCCCAAAGCCCTTTGTTTCCTGCTCTTCTGGTCTCAGCAACATAAGCAGGCTTTGGTCAGAAAAGTTCTGCCTAACAACTCAGGTTTCAGACCTCAAGAAAAAAAAAAAAAAGAGTTTGCCCTTTGGTTTCTGTTTTTGCAGTTTCAGTTACAGGGCCTGACACTCCAAAGTGTTCCATGAATCTGAGAGAGTGAAGAAGCCTCTTGGAGCTACATGTGGATACTCTGGCCTGCTTCCAGAGGCTTCTACTTGCCACCACCCTCCTCTGTTCTGTCCACTCCTCAGGCTAGCTGGAGATGAAAGGTGGGAAGTGAAACACACAGCAGGGGTCATCATCCACATCATGGCCACATCTCTACTGGTGACATAGCACATTACAGCCCTAAGAGCCCCAAAGTATATCATGGCCCACTGTGAGGCCCAGGTGCTCTGTGGGCCTTGTCTGAGAGGCAGCTACTTACCATCCTGGTCTGCCCAACTGACACCTACATCCACCGTTCCTGAATATGTAGTGTGCTGTGAACAGGTCACATGATGCACCTTAACCATCCAACCCCCTTCAACTTCAGGGGGTTCCCCTATGGCTCCTACCCCATGGGTTAACCCTGTTTATCAGATAACTCTCTTTACCCTAACAGGAGGATAAACAGAGGTCCACTCCCCACATCCATCAGGGAAGCAGACTCCTGGAACCCAGGCTTCCCTATTCTGCAACCCTGGAGCTCACTATGTGTGATCAACTGCAAAAGGCTCACACTGCCTCTGCCGAACCACTGGAGCACAGTCAGGTTGGGGACCAGAACTGTCATTTAGTGAGGCACCAAGTCACAATGCATTGACCATAGAAAATAGTTTAGAAATAACCTAGTGAAACTCCTTCTACAAATCAGTGGCCCCTACGTGAGTCCCGTACGTGTTGTGTTTGTGTGTAAAGATATGTATATGCATAGACACTTGGCTCTTCCTGGATTCTTGGCATGCACAGCTCCCTTAGACAGGCTGTTCTGCTCTGCGGCATATTGCAGTCAGATTTGCGCATAGTAATCAAATCACCTTCCACCTGTTCTGGTCTAGAGAGTCGTTCCTCTACTTCACCAGAGAGCTCTTTCCACTGAAGCTCTTGGGCCAGAGTTCCAAGGTCAGAGCTATTATCTGAGCATGACAGTCTGGCAGCAGCTGCTGCAAAGCATGGACTGACTGCAGAGGCTGAGGCTGCGTGGCATGATGTAGCACTCTTGAGATGGCAGCTGAGGAGCCGGGCCAGGCTCTCTGTGTTCAAAGTGCAGGACAGAGACGGCAACTATGTATGTATAAAGAAACGACACAGAGAGCAAGCAGAAAGCACATGTGGTGAAGAGTCTTTGAAGCCTCCAAGTTTACTACGTGACTAAGCCTGGGCTTGCTATATGACTAAAGAGTGCCACTTAACCTCTGTAAACCTAGCCCCTTGCCTGTAAGACAAGGAAGCAAGCACAAACAGCCTCAGGAATGGACGCTTTAGAACCTGGGACATAACCCACCTCAGAGCAGTGCATGGGAGGTCTATTCCTGTTGACTTATAAAGAGCTAGAGGGCTCCTGCGTATAATCAAGGGGCTCCCTGGGGCAGACAAGTTCTGATCTCACCAGCAGTAGCTGGTGTGTACCAGCAAACAGTGACCACTATTACAGGCAAGGTGACCCTGAGCTCAAGAGGGTCAAGTGAGACTCTACATGCAGGAGCTAGCCTGACTGTGAAGTGACCAGGCCATTAATAGAATGCTGTCAGTCAAGAAACAGCCCAGTGTAATGTAAGCACTAAACCCTTCCCAGCTGCTCATGACACAGTTAAATGTGGACACTGGGTGAATAGTATAATCAGAGGGAAATTGTTCCCTTTGTTTAAAACAATGCCCATGTTTCCTAATGCTCTTATTTCACAAATGCGGGCTTATAAACACAGGCTTAAGACTAGGCAATGGGGCCTAAGACACAGATGTGTCCACTCCTTGAGGCCAGCAGCACCTTGCCTACCTCCAATACCAGGTCAGGATTCTACTGACTCTCAGTAGATCTTTGTTTGCTATTTTTTCATTAACCCTGGGAACAAAGCAAACCAAGGCCTGGCTCTTTTTATAACATAAAACAAATATCAACTAGGAAAACACAAGGTATCTCTTCCAATGGAAATTAGTCTTCCTTCAAGGGAATTCTACAACCAAAAGCAGATTTTAGCCAGGGTTTGAAAGGCTTTCTCTCATCATTTCTATAGAAAATATGTGATTAAAAAAGTGTCTGTCCTGGCTACTAATAGCTTTACTTATACATCTGACACACATATACATGTGTATGTATGTATATACATCTATTACTGTGCCAAAATTCTCCTCTACTACCACTGAACTTTCCAGCCAGAAACTCATCAAGAAAAAGAACTTTCCTCCTCTGAGAGCAGAGCAAACTGGAATCAGCTCTGAGAGTTTACAGGAATGACCAGTGTAAATGACGATGAGTAAAGTCCTCTCTCAAAATGCACTGTGACAGTTGAGTTCCGCCCCTTTCAAATTCCTGTGCAGAACCTATAATCATGATCTGGAACAAGGCTTTGACGATGTGAATGAGTTAAAATGAAGTGTGAGAATGGGCCCAGACCCACTGTGACTATTGTCCTTTTATAGAGAGGAGATGAGGTCACAGAGGAAAGACCCCATGAAGACACAGTAAGGAAGTGGCTACCTACAAGCAGAAGGAGCCAATCCTACCAAGTATGGATTTTGACCCCTGACTTCCGGTCTCCAAAGCTGTGAAAAAGAAATCTGGGTTTGAGTTCCAGAATGTGTAACTCTTGCTTTTAGTTGTCTAAGCAATTATGTGTGGGGGATTTCAGCCACTCCACCCAAGGCTACAGCTGGGACAGCTCTTAGAGCTTGCAGCTGACAGATGTCAGCAGGTGTCTTTACTCCCGGGCTCCTCCAGACTGCAACTGAAAATGAGCAGAGATGACTGAGCAGTGCTGGGCCCTGAGGTCTGGAAGCTGAGGTGTGAGTTCAGAGGATCATCGACACCTTACATCTATATATTTGCCTCTATAGATTATGGCTTCCCGTTTTGTGTTTGTATGGGATTCCTGTGTGTACAAACATGTGTCTCTATGTCTGTATGTGGTTCTTGTGCTTTCCCTTTGGGTCTTTTTCTTCTGTTTGTTTTGTCCTATCCAAATTTGTTTGGTTTTGTTTTAGCTTATTGTATTTTAGTATTGTTCTGTAGATTCCTGTTGTTTTTTTTTTTTCTACAAAGAGACAGAAAGGGTGTGGGTCTGGGTGAGAGGGGAGGTGGGAAGGAACTGAGAGGAATAGGAGGAGGGGGAACCATAATCAGAATATATTAAATGAAAAATGTATTTTCTATCTTCTTTTTTATAATTTTATTTTTAATAAATTTAATTAATTAATTAATTAATTAATTAATTTCACATCCCAACTCCCCCACCTTCTCTCCTCCCATTCCCACCGTACCCTCCTCTGTTCCCACCCTCCAGTCAACTCCTCCTGCATTTCTGCTCAGGAAAGGGCAGGTCTCCCATGAGTATCAACAAAACATGGTATATCAAGCTGCAGCAAGACTAACCACCTCCTCATGCATCAAGGCTGGGCAAGGTGACCCAGCATAAAGAGTAGGGTCCCAAAAGCCTGTAAAAGGGTCAGAGACAGGCCTTATTCCCACGGCCAGGAGTCCCACAAGAGGACCAAGCTGCACAACTGCAACATATATGCAGAGAGCCTAGGTCAGTCCCATGCAGTCTCCCTGGGCTGTCAGATCAGTCTCTGCAAGTCACCATGAGCTCAGGCTAGTTGGCTCTATGAGCTTTCCTGTGGTGTCCTTTACCCTCTGGCTCCCACAATCCCTTCTCCTCCTCTTCTGCAGGATTCCCCTAAATCTATATTCTTCTATTGAAAAAGGATGCAGCACACAGTGGGGGAGGGGAGTACAACTGGCAGTGCTAGAGGGTGAAGGCATCCTGCCACTTCACAAGAAGATGCCACAGTGTAGACAGTATCCCCTAATGTGACCAGCTTGCTCTCCTGCATTGTGCCATTGGGACCTGACAACATCTCTAAGACTCTGGGCCAATGGGAAGGAGCTGTATCACGGGGGAAGAGTAGGACTACCAACCCCTTCCTCTCCTCTTTCCTTCCTGGCCACAGGTGAGTGATTTCGTTCAGTCTGTGCTCCCAACACATCCACTGAACCCCCAGATGCACTGCCCCCTGCCGAGCTATGAATCAAAATAGGCCAGTTTGTCTCATCACTTGGTTATCTGAAACATTTGTTCCAGGGAAAGTAAAGGAGCCCAGGCTAGCCTCAGATTCACTATGTAACTGAGGATGGCATTGAACTCCAGATTCTCTCCCCACCCCCTAAAAAGTGGAGGACCTTCTGATTTTGATGCTGGTCCAGACAGTCTGACTTTAGCCTTAGAACCTGACCCTGCATAACCCCTGCCCAGCCTTTCCAAGTGAAATGACAAGAGTCCACAGTCCACAGGGTCTTCATGAGCCAAGGCACAGACAGGCTTCAGCGTCTGCCCTGAAGAATTTCCTGCCTGGTGGTCAAGGCTTCTCATGCTTGATAAAGGCCGGATGAGCAAACCAACCAACCATTTGAGGTTTTGTCCAAAACAAACCTAGATCTGTAACGCTTTGAAGTTGACCTAAGTTAGCCCTACTTACGACACAAATGAGAGGCTTACTTTCCGCCCATGACAGGTGCCACTGATGAAAGTCAGTCAGTCTAGGCGAATAAAAATTATTTGTTCTTTCAACTCAAAGACAAAGTTTCAATTAGACATGTTTGCCTACTTGAATCTTTGGGGTGGGAGGCTCATTGGATTATTGGCTGTTGATTATTGATCTCAGGGCTTCATGCATGCAAAGTACCCACTAGCAAAGACAGTGGGAGGGGGGAGTGGAGGGATGGAGGGACTGAGGGACAGAGAGACAAACAGAGGGAGGGAGGGAGGGAGGGAGGGAGGGAGGGAGGGAGGGAGGGAGGGAGGGAGAGAGAGAGAGAGAGACAGAGAGAGAGAGAGAGAGAGAGAGAGAGAGAGAGAGAGAGAGAGAGAGAGAGAGAGAGAGAGAGAGAGAGAGAGAGAGAGAGAGAGAGAGAGAGAGAGAGAGAGAGAGAGAGGAGAGAGAGAGAGAGAGACTGAGTATCTTCAAATGGCTCTAGGCCAGTTCCTGACTGATGAGCCTTTGCCTTGATGTCCCTAAGTAACTGATCTTTGGGGCCCAGGGAAGGACAGTTCTCATCACAATCAGTGACACCCACCTTTCTTGGCCTTTTTTTAGGTGAGGAACAGTAGGGGGTAAGGCATTCTAACATGTACACTGAGTGACTGAAAATTGTTTCACTGGATATGACCAGCTAGAGAAGCTTGGTTTTGTCCCATTCTCAGCTCAGTTAAGTCTCTCAAGGGGGTCTTAAGTCACTTTTCAGCACATGAGTCACTCATTAGCCTACATAAAGTGAAAGGTCCTGAACTTATTAAATTCTCACTATTAAATCCAATTTTGATCTTAGAAATCATGGTTCTGTCCACACTCTAGTCAGTGACAGTGCTTTCTGAAGTCAGTCTCATAGCTTGTAAGGTCTGGTTTACATCCCCATCATCAGGAAAGATAAATGTGCCCCTGCCTCTCATCACTTCCATCTCCTCTACCTTTGGACGGATGAGACACCAGGATGCACCGTCACCAATACGAGAGCTGACACACAGCATTCCTTCTGGAGGCCGCACGCAAACTAAACACGGTGAAATGCAGAGGCGGGCTTGGAGAACTCAGAAACAGAATGGCTATTGCTAAAAAACAGTGAGCTGCTCTCTGCTGGGTTCTGTGGACACCGGGAAGCTGCAGCCCATTGGGCACTCGGCTCACAAAACAACCAGGAGACAAATGACACCAGGCCGGGCCCTTCAACAAGGAACAGAGTGTTCTTTAGTCCACTCTGTAGTGGATGGACAATCTGGGCACGCTGACCTGAGGCCTGTACTCACAGCCATGTCAATGACAAGACTGGAGGCACTGTTCCTCAGAACATTGTCTGAGAAATCTGCTGCTTCTGGAACACAATGTTATCGGTACAGAAAATTACAGAAATTCAATTCTGTAAACTTAAAAGTATTTCAAGTCAGGTGTGCTGGTGTGTGCTTGTAATCCCACCACTACAAAAAAGCTAAAGCAGGAAGAAGACAAGATTGAAGTTGATCTGAGCTACACAGCCAGATCTTGTCTCTAAAAAAAAATTTGAAATAAAATACCAAATAATGCAAAATTGCACACCAACGAAGCAAGATGTTACTTGTACTATACACTCATATTTGTATATCCCTATGCACACATATTCTTGCGTACAATCTTACACAAAAACATATGTACTCACACCCATTCATGAGTAGCAGCTAAGTACCAACAGGGACAGATTCACTCAAGAACAACCATGAGAACACATTCCTTCAGTAAATCAACTGGCAAAGAAACCACATGTGGAGGGCTCTTCTCCAACAGAAACTCAGCCTCTGGACTGCCTTGGGGAATACTGGCCTGCCCTCAACTCCAGCACCCTCCTGGCATTTTGTGACCCTACTTCTGTTTTGTTATTTACACCTACCACTTCCCACTTCAACTTTCCACACAGTTCACTTATTTACAGAGATGATATGAGCACCAGGAGAAGAAAAAGCTCCCAGCTTTGATTAATGCAGCTTTGATGACTAACAGATGCTCAATAAATATCTGGTGAAGGAATCAAACTTTGCAAAGGGGAGTGTTGCATATCAGTTGAGATGCTTAGAAAATGCCTGATTCTACAGAGCTGTCCATGCAAATATTACAGGTGAGTTACAACTTCTTCCCTGAGCCGTGGTGGGGCGGACACAGCTTCAGGCCAGACCTGCAGGTCTGTGAATGTTTATTGTGAACTTAGGTAAAACCTGGATGCTTTTGACCTCTCCCTGACAGTTCAGACAGAACCCCCTTGCTCCAGCTCCAGCTAGACTAGCAGGTTGGAAGATGGCAGGCAGGCAGAACATCTGCCTTTGCCTTATCTATTTTGCACTGGTAACATGGTGAGATAATCATTGTTTCATAGGATTCTTTTTAAAATATGTAAATTTTTTAAATAATGTTTACTGTACCTCAACTGCAAAGGCATGTTAAGTCTGGCACCTAAAAGAGCAGAATAAATGTGACTCACAACTCTGAGTGCAATGTTTAGCACTGGGATTCCTTCCTGAATTCTTGGTTGCTACTATTCAACCCCAAGCTTTAAACCAAACCTTTCTTTTTAAGTCAAAGACTCTAAGTTTCCCTTCACAGAGGCTTGATAGTGCAGCCACCCACCCAGTCTGGATCTTCATCTGAGGTCTGAGTGGGACATGCCCATCACCTTCTGCCTGTCTTATATCCCTTCAACCATGTACAGTTTTATCCAATATTCTTCATTAAATAAACACATTTCCACCACTCAGGGAGTGTGTAGGTCTGTGTGACTGCACCAAAGAACTAGTATCTTAACCTTCACTCTTGTCTTCATATTAGGTTCAAGTCCCTCTTTTTGGAAGCATCCCTTGACAGCTGAGGATGGGCACTTTCCAACCTTAGACCCTAACAGGAGCATCAGTTGGTGGGTATGGGTTAGTCCCGTTTTGTTAAATTACTAGGCCTCACAGGGCATGAGCCACTCGTATCTAAACACATGAACACTTCTTCCAAGATATATGAGAATGTGTAGGAGAGGTGCTAACTTCTATTTTGTCAGTAGAGGGCGCTGGTGAAAGGTGGAGGAGTAAAGAACTGCCTGCGAGTGAGTGAGTGAGTGAGTTCAGGGTAATGAAAAGCAAAAACTTAGTAGGCTTTGTCCCAGGTTAGGCTGCTTCTCCCTACAACCTCACCTAGCCTCTCATACTCAAAGGCTAGGGCTCCTTGGGGCAACTGTCTAGAAGGCATCTACCCATCTTCATTACAGCCCACTGCAGCTGCCAGGACTGTCGAGTGTAGCATCCCCAGTGGCCAAGGATCAGGGACTACCCTGGTATCCAGCAAATTCCCAAGCTTGGCAGCTCTCAGTGATCCTCTGTGGTAGACGTACAGCAACTTCCAAAATTACAGTCCCTTCCCATAAGCTATGGCCATCTCCTGAGCAGAAGGCTGTGTCTATCTCAGACCCACTGCTTACAGCAGCTACGGCTCAGTCTTTCCTGCCTAATCTCACATCAAGGTTGCTTCACATCTGTGCTGGAGGTGCAGGTCCAAGGCAGAACATCTGCCCAGTGAGTGGGCACCCTGTGCTCCATTACTAGCACCACAAGAACACATAAAAAATCCTCGAGACACTTTCTCTGATGTCATCGTGGTATGATTTATCTCCTGACTGGACTGATGACATAGTCACCCCCCGTCATCTGTTATTCTTAAAGAAATACAAATATAAAAATCCCTTCTAAGGTTTCCTGCAGTCTACTCCCTGCACTTGACCATCTATAAAGCTGGTAAAATATTGCTTTGAATCTTACGTGAATCAGGATCCAACCATAGTCCATTCTTCATCTTTCTAATACTTAATAGGAAAAAAAAAAGACACTTAAATGAGAATTTACATTGTAATGATGCCATGAGAGGCTTGGTTTGTCAGCTGTTGGGCATTTAAAAGCCAAAGACTTATGGCTTTTTACTTTCCATATGGGAAATAAACACATAAATTTCATTAGGATAGTATATAAGCAATAATTCTGAAAGTGCAAAAATACATCAATATGACAGTCAAAATGTGCATGCATCTTGAAGAACTTCGTTGTTATCAAAGAAGCTGTTACTAAAAACTCAGAGTTATTTAGTTGTTAGTCTGACCCAATTTCACTAAATTATGACTCAATTCTATTTGCTTCCTCAGGTCTGAGAGCAATGGTTCTCAACCTTCCTAATGCTGTGACCCCTTTAATACAATTCCTCATGTTGTAGTGACCCCAACCACAAAATTATTTTTTGTTGCTATACTTAATAACTATAGTTTTGCTACAAAAGTTTTAGAGATAGAGGTTTGCCAAAACGGTCCCAACCCACAAGTTGAGAACCACTGCCCTAGAGGGTGATACAGAACAACCATTTGTATTTGTTAGTTTTCCTGCTGAGACAAATCACCTGAAAGAAAGCAGCTTGGGGGTTTATTTCTGAACTTCTACAGATACAGTCTACCATGACAGGCACGGCACTCACGACAGCACACACGTGAGGCAGCTGGTCATGCTGTATACACAGTCAGGAAGTGGAGCATGATGGATGCCTGTGCTCAGTTTGGGTTCTCCTCCTTATTCAGTCCAGAATCCCAGGCCATGGGATGGTATTGGCCACAGTTAAGGTGAATCTCCCACCTCAATGAACCACATAATCCCTCACAACCATCCCCCAGAGATTGGTTTCCATAGTGAATCTAAATTCCATCAAATTAACGAGATTATCCATCACACCATCTTTGAATCTTAAACATCCCACTTACACCTGACTTGTCTATACAAAGTACGATGAAGCTATGAAGTGTCACAGTTGTTGTTTGAGAGGGGGGGCGGGTTAGGTGAGTTCAGAAGTTGAAGAGTAAACAATAAGAAATGAATAAATTCTTGGGAGTTAACTAAGGAGCCAGACTTGTGATGATCCCCCCCCACCCTGCCAAACATGAACACTCTACCCCTGACTCTGCATAGCATCATCTTTCCCTCAACCTCAGATACTCACACATCCTCACTTAGGTCTGACTCATCCTCTACACATTGCTGTACTTCAACTTTGGTCTTCATATCCCATCAAGCCTCTTCTTGCCTCCTGGTGAGACTGTGAAAATTGGAAGGGGACTTGTGTCCCTTGCAGCTATCAATGTTGCAATGTTAGTTGCCCCACCCACCTCCTTATCTCTTGGAAGGAAGGCAGAGGTGTCATGTTCTGGGACACAGTGGGCCAGGTGGGGAAGCCTAGCTACAAGGCCAACTTACTGCCAAGACTGTCCTGCACATGGACCCACACAACTATCAAATTCAGGAAAGCATAATCATCAGGCAAAGTCAGGAATTGCATGGAGCCCCTAACAAACAAGCCCTGCTGCTTTCCTGGCCTGGGATGAAAGTGCTCCATTTTAAACAAATAAATGTACGCATATGTGTAAATATACACACATATATAGTACTTTGCCTGTGTTTGTACATCTATATTACGTTCTTTGTTCCAGTTTTGTTGGTGCTGTTGTTGTTGTTGTTGTTGTTTTGTTTTTAGCAATATCTCTTTACATCGCCCACCTGGGCTTTGAGCTTTCCACCTTCTGCCTCAGTTTCTGGAGCAGCTTGGATTATAAGCATGCACCCCTACATACAAGTAATTTTTAAGTTTATTGTTCCACAAAACATATTTGGTAGAAAAATCAGGTGGGTTTTTTGTTGTTGTTGTTTTGTGTTCTGTGTTTGTTTTTTCCTAGTCACAGATCAATGAGGAAATTGCAATGGAAATAAGAAAGGGCAAGACCGTAAGGCAAAGGCTTGTAACCAAGTGGCAGCTGCCTCAAAACCTCCAGCCACAGTCTTACCGTTCTCCCTTCGTGGCCTTCTGGGTGTGTCAAGAGGCATCTCCGCCTGTGTTGGTGATTGATGTGAGTTGCAGGACATGGCAAGAGTAGGAGGCAGGGCTCCCCGCCCCTCAGCGGTCCTGATCAAGAATCACTTCACTTGCAATGCCTTCATGTGGATCCATTGACTATATAACCAAGTCAAAGCTAAAGCCAGCCCCATGGCCCTGATTCTAGGCCCCAAAGAACTTTATTGGTAAGTGGTGGGATGACCCAAAGTGGCAGAAGAAATCCCCAATGACATCCTTCCTCAAATGCAGGGACTCACTTCCTTGGGTCACTTTTTAAAGCATCCTCTGTACAGGAAATGTCCAGGCCTGAAGGAATGACTCAGACAAGCAATGCAGGATGGAGTAGGTGGGGTCAGGAGGAGGCTGCCCCACTTCCTTTTCGACATTTCCTGATGCCTGGGGACTGTGTTTCATTATTTCACCTGGTGTTAGCACTGAATGTCTCTACACAGACGTAGAAGGGGAAACCTTTTTTTTTTTTTTTTTTTTTTTAAGAAGACCTGTGGGAAAGCTCCTTGGGGACTCTCCATTTCCTAGCCTGTTTATGGGTAAAACCTCCCTACCTACTCTTTACTCAACCCTACTCTTAGTTGTTGGTTCACGCGTCTGAGACAGAACTCAACTCTGGAAGCCCTGAGGCTGAACTGAGAAAGTCACTTGAGGAGATAATGTTCCCAACCTACTGGGAACAGACTGTGACTCTGCTATGCTGCTATCTGGTGACCTAGCAAAATGACTCAGTAAATGTTGACTGTTTCAGAATGTTCACTCACAATTCTTCAAAGACTAAATAGCATTCTGAGAAACTTATTAAGTGTACACTAGAAATCACAGTCAGAAAGAGCCCCATCCATATGGGCGTAGGCACGGAGGAGCTGTCAGACTGTTTCTGTCTACCAGGCAAAGTGGCCCAGACCAAAGACAGGCTTGCAGGGGAGACAGACACTGGGGTGCTCTGGGAATGAAGATCACTTACAAGCTCCGAGAAGCCACGGACCACTTGCCGTCGCTTCAGGTTGGTCTCTCCATCCAGGTTAGCAGTCTCGATGTGGCACAACCCATCAGGGTCACTGGAGGACAGCAGCAGAATGTCCGCAGGTATGATCTCATTGCAGTGAAGACGGACAAAGTCGCCCACTCGGATTTGTTTCCAGTATCGAATCACATACTTCTGTTCTTCCCTGGTAAGAGATTTTGATTAACATGGTTGGCAAGATCCAATCAGGCTGAATTTGGCTGATGAGTATTTAAGTGTCAATTGAAAGTTATTTCTACTTTATAACAATAAAAAGTTATTTTCAAAAACAAGATTAAGGCTATATATGCATATAACTCTATTTGAAATGGCCAGAATAGATAGAACTATAGGGACAGAATATGGACTCAAGGCAACTGTGGCTGGAAGTGGGAAGATGAAAACTGACTGCTTAATGAGCAAGGAGGCTGTTTCTGGGCCCACAAAATGTTCGGGAGCTAGACAATAGTGTCAACTCAACACTGTGGATACCATAAACGCCAATGGCTTCATCACTTGAAAGTGGTTAAAATGACCACTCCCAGACCTGTGCTCCCAAAGAACAGAAAGTAAGGATTCAAACAGATCATCTATGTTCATTATGTATGTCATCAGCTACAACATGGAATCAACCCCTCCTCCCACAGATAGACAGGTAGACAAATACAGTATACACACAGTGGAATATTACCCAGTCCTTAAGAAAGAAAGCTAGAATGCAGGTGAACCTTGAAGATGTGCTAAGTGAAGATTCACAGACAGACTATGCAATGCCTCCACTCAAGAAGGACCTAGAATAGGTCCATGTGCAGAGGAAGAGATTCAAGTTATGGAAGGATAGAGGAGGAAAAACAAAATAAAACAAATGTCTTCATGGATACAGTTTCTACCTGGTGATGGTAAAGTTTAGGAAATAGTAATGATGGTTGAACTATACAGTATCATTAATTGTATCAAAAATATCAAAATTGCTACCAAATTACGTACTTAAAATACTTACAATGGCAGGTTTGTTGTGCATCACAATTTTTTTATTTCAAAAGTGTAACTTAATTAAAATGCTAATCTTTGTATTTATTTGCCTGAAATAAAAAGAACATAATCTAAAAATTTTAAACCCTGTGAAACTAGAATACTGTCATGGGTGGTGGGTGACAAGTGCTGGCACTGGAGCTCCTGCAGGGCCCGGAAATGACTGCTAAGCAGTGCCACATTTCATTGTTGGGTCTGCAAAATGGATATGAGACCAGATTCATCCTCCCTACCTCATCACGATGAAGCCCAAGACACAAGCTACAGTCACTAACCTCAGCAGCCTTTGGAACCTGACAGTTAGGTCATTCACATGGCCACTGGAAAAACAAACCCACTAATCCAACACAAAAGTTGCTTTTAACAGTTTCTTGAAGGTGGTTTGGGCCATTTGGACATTAAGTATAGAGTGTGGAGCACTGACTGGATATTTTCGTCTTAGATTCTACACTGGATTGGAGGAAATCCCCACAAACTTCAAGGGCTGCCTGCTACTAGTACCACCTTCAGCTTCTTCCCTGGTTCACTTTCCTTTCTGTCCTCTCATCTGTCTGGCTGGCTGGCTGGCTGTGTCTCTATCTTTTGACACAGAGGCTGTTTTGCACAAGCTGGCTGTAAACTTCTCGGCTCAAAGGACCCTACTTCAGAAACTCAAGTAACTGGAACTGCGGGTACACACCACCACTCCTGAGACTTCTTCCATTTGAAGCCTCTATTTTCTTGTGTTTTACTAATTCAAGATCCACCAAACCAAATATGTACAAAGCACAGCATTGGCGGTCATAAAATAAGATCTAAATGCAGCCTCTGTCATTGAATATAAATGCTAAGAGAAAGACACAAGCACTAGAGAGTACCCTGTGGGCTGTGGCAATCAAGCCCATGTAGTTGACCACACACCCCACACAGCAAAAGGGGATTGATTCCATCTAGGTCCACTGGAATGATCATGTAGACCTATTATGTTTAGCCCAGGGAACTATATGGCCCACTGGTAACTCTAAGATTCCCCTCCGAACCCCCAGAGGTAGGTAGCTCTGAGATAAGGCACAGAAGTGACACTCTATCACCTATTTTGCTTGCTAATTACCAGTCTGACTACTTCCAAACTTGTAGAAATACGACCTTCTGTTATCAAACAGATTTAATATGTTAAGCGCATTTACAATGATTTTCCAAAGGTCAGACTCTGAGCTTATATCATTAGAAGCATCTGCCTTTAATTTCTCTTCTTCATCAACACCATTCCTGGGTTTCTACAGAAAGTGTAAAGCAATTTAAAGAGCCAGTCCCTTTGAAAAACATTCTCAATCGCAGTAGATGTTCTCAGGTCCATGGGCAAGGCTTTGATCCAATGGGACTCTCAGATGGGATGGTCTTGGGACCCATTCCAGGACAGTGATGACAGGAGGCAGAGAAGCTCAGCAGCACCATCTTTGATGAGTTTGTACACAGTATCAAAGTTCAAAAAGCTTAGCTTGGCCTCCCATTAGAGATCACTTTTATTTAGAACAGAAGAAAAAGGCATGTGCATCTGAAGGAGGTTCCCCAACAGAACTAGCCGACAGGGGCACCATGAAGAAGCCTAAGGCCAGTATTCAATGAGGCATAGGACAGGCTGTAAGCAAGAACAGCAGCCCCTCTTCAAGATGCCTAAAAGAATAAGGCTCCAAGGAAAAAGCCCTGCAGGTGCAGGAATTCTTGTCTTGAGCAAACCCTGAGAAATTCAATGTTGGAAATCATTGGTAAATGAACAGTACACAAGACATCATATTGATGTCTTAGACCAAGCATCCCTCATAAAATGCAAGTTGTATTCTTTTCATGTAAATGTCTACATACTTAAGCATAGAAATCTCCACTTATGGGAAGAATAAGAGATACTACATATTTCTTATCAGTCTTCCCTAGTATTATGGAATAAACTGTGTTCCACTGCATTTGTGTGTTGAAGTCCTAACCCCTACTACCTCCGATTACATTTGGAGATAGGGTGTTTCTATCTAGAGGGAACTGAGTAAAGGAGGTGTGGTGAGGTACTATTATAGTCTGAGTTATGTCCTTAGAACAAGGGAAGAGGGAGCAGATATGTCCACACAAAACAATATGAGAACACTGGTTAGAAGGCCATTTATAGATCAAGGATATATGCCTCCTGAGGACCCAGCTGTAAATACTTGGCTTTGGCAGCCCACATGGATCAAAACAGCACAGAAATATTTCAACAAGGTCAGCTCAATGCCAGCCCTCTGCAACAGTGAGCTAAATGGACACCATCACATAACGACATGATAGCTGTTGTAGCACCAGGGTGCAATGCAAAACTTCAGGTCTGCAGTGATGCTGCCACAAACAAAACCTCTGTGCTGCAAGCTGCATTTAGCATACCACAGACAACCATATACAGGATACGATATTAGATGGTAGGTGATGACGTCACTAGCCTGTGTATTTTCTCCACTGCATGTTATATGTTTTTATTTTCTTACCCGAGTGCTAGGAAACCAAGCCCACAGCTGCTCTACTATGGAGCTAAACCTCTGACCTCTTTGTGATAATTTTAGAGCACACATTGGATATAAATAATGTTTACAGTAAAGCTGGTTCCTCTGGCAGCAGATTCACACACTAATGGTCACTGTGTCTCTTGAATGCATCAAGATACCACATGGTGTGACTAGCCCAAGTTGTGTAACTATGTGTGGACAACCACGATGGTTCCACAAGAACAAGATGGCCTGATGATGCCTGTGTGGGAAAGCACTCCCACTGTTCGGCATTGCATGACTACCTCCCTCATGACCTTGAGTCTTATGTCTCTTGTTAGGAACAATTCACAGACTCAATTGCCAAAAAGGGTGAGCAGAAGAAGCAGAATGGGTGGGGACAACACAGTGTGTGATTTACCCACATACTTGTGCTCTATGGCTCCACACCAGGGCACAGGAAAAGTAATATAGAGGAGGCAGAAATAAATCCATCTGATGCTCAGGGATCTCTTAGAAGCACTCTTCTTGAGGCTGTGGTCAGGTGACCTACTTAGGTCTACCTCCACTTTCCTCACACTTCTGCTCGGTGCTCAAGTGGTTACATGGTCAACCAGTTTCCTCCACAGAGTACATCCCGGGGCCATAGTACTCCATGTCTGCAGATGACTCCAGTCTAGCCCATCCACAGAAAGGCACTCTTAACAGGAACTAGGATCATCTGGGATGCATGGGTTGCACTTTCTACAGCTGCAGAGCTGGACTGTAGCTCAGTGGTAAAGAATGTGTCAAGCATGCATGAAGTCTTGGGTTTGATCCTAACCCACAAAAAAATAAAAGAAGAAAGCTAAATAGAGAGGGTTTACAGCAACCATAGTCCTCAACATAGCAGATGAGCTTATAGTAATTTTAGAAGTGATACTTTTTAAAAAAAGAATAGCATATTGAATTCTTTTTAAGGACAGATTCTACCCCTATGTGGCAGCAGATTCCAAGATGACCCTAAGGCTGGTAACACTGGTACACAGGATCATGCATGGTTTCTGTGAATGGGTTGGAGTCAGATATACCCATGGAAGCCAGGTGATCAATTCTCATGTTGTAAGTTGACCCAAGGGACAACTTCCAATGGGAGGTGGACCTAGACATATGAGTATTGTGAATCCATGCCTGGTATCAGAGACAAGGACGTATATGAAGGAAAAGAAGGGGCAAATAACCAGGACCTGAGGATGAAGCTCTCACCCATCAGCCAGCATGACAATCGGCTATCTTAGACTGTCTTAATTAGTTTTTTGTTGTTGTTGTTGTTGTTGTTGTTGTTGTTGCTATGAGTGAATAACACAGACTGGATGATATATTTAAACCCCAAAGGCTTATTCAGCTCATAGTTGTGGAAAGTAGGAGGTTCAAGGCCAATGGGCAGTATCTGGTGAAAAACAAGTAGGAAATCTGCAGACATACAAGGCAGCACAGGGTATCATGGGAAGGGGATCCAAACTGGCTTTTGTGACAGAGATGATCTTGAGACAACCCAGTAGTTCCTTCATCTGTGGGAGAATTCAGTGTTCCACCTCTTTGTCACTAACAATAAGGATTAAATTTCCTTATAAGTTTTTGGGAGATCATTCAAATTATAGCCCAGACCTACTGCATGGAAAGAGGTAGACAAGAATACCTTCTCCTAAACGCAAAAGCCTTGGAACCTTCTATGTGAAGACCATTAATACTTTCTGCCTGGCAAGACTCAGAGCAGAGGATCCAGCTAATCCCTGCAGGCCGTAGAAAGTGTGAGATCATATTTGTGTAGTGTTTAGCAGCTTATATGTGCAACATTTATTACACAGTCATAAAAACAACATGTCATCTCTAATTCCTACACCAAAGGCCAGGGCCCTCTAGCCCTCTCCCCTCTCTTCTCTATTTTCTTCCTCTTTCTTCTCCCATCTTCTCTCCCTGGCAACCCCATAGTCTATATAAACCAAGCAGTAAACAAGAAATCTCCCCAGCACTTTGTTCTACAATATCTATGCCTGAGAAAGATCTACCTCATGAAAAGGAAGTGTGGTGACACCAGAGGATGAAATGACATACAAACAAAAGGCTTTGACAGTGCACACCCTTGGAGTGTGAGCTGGGATACGGTCACACACCATAAATCATGGTTACTCCAGAGGATGATAACCAGCTTCTCAACTCAAGATTCATGAAGGAGCTAGCCTGAGACCATCAACCCAAGAAGGGTTCAGAGAGCACTTAGGGAGAGAAAATGTGTGTGTCTGGGTCTTGAGACTCATCAACTACCAGTAGCTGGAGAGGCCATAGACACTAGATGATAACCCTTGACACTTTTCTAATCCAATACAGTTTCTAGCTATTCTAAATACTTCTTCTCGTACCCATGGATAAATCACTCCTAATCCAAGAAGCTTCTTTTTGCAACAAATGGAGACTATTACAGAGACAGCAACTCATCAAATTGCAGAGAATAAGTGACTGCGGGGTGTTCAGCCCCAGATGATTTATCTGCAATGCAATCCTTACACATAAAGTTCATGAGAAAGTGGACAAGAGAAGTGGGGAAGACTGTAAGCCAGAGGGCCAAGACACCTGCTGCAAAACAGGGTCTTCTTTCTAGGCATGACAAGGGAGTTGCACCCATTACGTCTCAACAATATGAATGCCTAAACAGGACCTGCAAAATGACAACACCAGTGGACATGCCAATGAAGAGAAATCTTACGAGGCCTCACCCGAAGATGAAGAGCAACAAGCAATCAGTGACAGCTGAAAGAGAATCAATTTTCTTCAGTGGTGAGCTCCCTGACAGGTTATTCAATCCCAAGTGGTCATCCCTACACACATGCACATAGGAACAAGGCTGAATGGACTCAGTAGGGGTTTTGTTGTTCAGTGTTTTGTTTTGGTTTTGTGTTTGTGTGCATGTATAGATGTGACAATAATGAAGAGGAGGTCATGCATTTGAGGGGGCACAGGAGGAGTTGGAGGAAGAGAGGGAGGGGTGGAAATGAAGTAAATGTAGTACTCATGTATGAAATTCTAAGGAAAAACTAAATAAGAAAAATAGGAACAAAAATAGGAAACAAAGAAGAAAATAGTAAAAGAGTGTCTTATGGTCAAAAAAGCCAGACCTAAGGTCACAGGCAAATGCACTGCAACCCTAAGAATAGGGTAGAAGCCTGGCCAGCCAGCCAGCCACAAATCACCTGTGTCCCTGCAATGTCACTTCCCAGCCTCTGTTTGCTCAGCTGGAAAGAGGGGGTATTAAACAGATATGAGGGAATCTGAGGCCTCTGCAGTTTTCTTCTGGAGAAAATTTGTTAACCCTTTATAATCCGGCACATGCTGCCTTGCTGTTCTCATCTGAACATTGCTTGTCTAACTTGAGACACTGTGGAGTGAAGGAAAATGGTATAAGAATCAGGATGACCAATTTCATTAAAGGAAAAATAGAACACGGTCTCCTAATTCATCATTTTGATCATTGGTTTAAGCTTGGCTAAAACTACTTTATTCATAGAAACCACGCTTTTAAGACTATTAAGTACTACAGAATTTATAGCAATTGCTCTATCCAACTACAAAGCACTTTTACTTTAGGCCAGTAAATTGATATTACTGCTTTGTAGTTCTTTATAAATTACAGGTTTAAGTATTGATTAGAGATGTATATATCAGGATTTCCATCCAGTGTATAATTCTCATGGCTCTCCAGTGTCTTCATGGTGAGACTGATCTCTACTGCGCATTTACTCATCTCTCTAAAGTAGAGAAGTTCTGCTTCTAGAATGGAACATGGAGGAAACTATAAGAAAAAAAGAGAGATGGCTCATCTCCATCGTCAACATGACTGGATTTAGAATTACCCAGGAGGCACAGCCCTGGATGTCTGTGGGGGCACTACAGAGATGTTTAACTGAGGTGGGAAGACCCTCCTTGAGTGTGGCTAGCACCATACCATGGACTGCAGTCACAGCCTGAGTAAGACGAAAAAGGCAGAAAGCGGCCCCAGCATTCATCTCTGTGCTTCCTGACTGTGGACACAATGTGACCAGCTGCCCTGGTCCTGATGCTGTGCTTTTGCTGCCATGGTAGACTATACTCTCAAACTGGGAGCCAAAATAAACTCCTTCTCCCTCATATTGTTCCTATTGGGCGTTTATTACCAAAATGAGAGAAGTAACTAATACAGAAAATGAGAGACTACTTGACTATCCTTCTACTTCAATGGATTGCTCTCCATTGTAAATGTAAAACAGGAGATTTACATTTAGGCTATTGGTTCATACTTTGCTCTCTGAGCAAAGGATAAAGTTTTGATTTTGGTTTTGTTTTTTAGTTTGGTTGGTTTTTTGGGGGGCTAAGGTGGGGAGAGACAGACTCTGGTGTCTCTAAAACCAATTAATACCTTGGTGGCCTATTGCTGTTGCATGAAAATGAATAGTCATAATTATTTGACTTGTCACTATCCCTGTATTTAACCTGGTCTCTGAATTTATGGATATAATGGCTTCATCTCTAAGTGTCTTTCTAGGCTACATGGGAAGATGTAAGAATAAAAAGCACACTCACTTCTGACTTGGTAGTCAGTCTACATTCACAACATGACAGTCATTCAAGTTTTGTGATGCTGCTGTCAGCACAAAGAGCTATGAGCTTTTGCAATGGGATGCTATCCACACTTCTGAGAATGCCCATAAACACTGCATGGGGTTACAAATGTCTGGGCATGTACGTGAAGACTGTCAGGATGCCAGGGGAAGACAGGCAGAAGTGAGCCTTGAGCACAGGGTTGGGGAGTGCTGAGAGGACAGACAGCCCCAGACCAGAACAATGAAAGGCCAAAGGCAAGTTCACACTGAGGCCAGTGTTGTGGGCAGCTGGAAGGCA
This sequence comes from Peromyscus maniculatus bairdii, assembly GCF_049852395.1. NCBI lineage: Eukaryota > Metazoa > Chordata > Mammalia > Rodentia > Cricetidae > Peromyscus > Peromyscus maniculatus. The sequence continues at coordinate 68,637,484 of NC_134852.1, read as the reverse complement.
CTACACCAACAAATGAAGCCCAATGGGTGAGGGATAAGCCCACATTTGGAAGGTGAGCATAGGGTTCTATGGTACCCACCCATGCTTGGTGGCCACTAAAAGCAAGGGACTCTAGTGTTGTGCTTTCTGCCTGGAAACCCTGCCGAGGGAACGCAGATGGAAAACAGTCCTGGAATGTGTGCGTGGAATTGCCACATCCTCTCACTCTTGGAAACTGTAACTCCCAGCGGCTCACCCATGGACACAGAGGGTCATCTTTGTAAACATTCCTGGCGTGCATTCACCTCCCCAGAGACTTACTCAGCACTCAAATGCCTCAGCCTGTTTAGTCTCTGGAAAGACACAACTGTTCTTCAGAAACAGCCCTCTGTGCAAGGGTCATGGGTACTCCAGAGCAACCAGTGCTTTTATTTGTGGTCTACAGCCAGCACCAGCTGGTCTAGATGGTTTATATAGTAGTTTCTCTTGGCGCTGAGACTCCATTATCTTAGTACTGGCAGGAATTACAAGCAAAAGGCGAACAGAGCTCCCTCCATACCATGCGGAAGTCACCACACAGTGTACTCTCCAGCCTGCATCTTGGGAAGCCCTCTCTTGGTCCTACCAGTAAATTCCCACTTTCGGTTAGAAAAATGGATCCTAAAGAGACTGAGCAGTCCAATATTAAAAGCCCATGTTACACTGGGATCCACAATGGCAAAGGAGGTTTGACCTTGAAAGCACATCTGATCTGGTGGCCTAAAAAAGGGACATCTCACAAAGACTTTGGAAAATGCTAAGCAAGAACCGCTAAGTCCCCTGTCCCTTTGAAATTGTGCAGCCAGAGACTGGTGTGGTCTGAGAATACATTTGTTATGCATGCTAAAGAAACAAAGGCAGCTGCAGCAGAGAGAGACTGCAGTGTTTGGGAGGCCCAGAACAGCAGCTTCTAGTCCTTCTGCCAAAATTTGTAAACAATCAGAGGGACCTCGTCCAAGGTCAAAAGACACCAAATTATAGCTTGTGCTATGAACTGGCACATGTGCCCTAAATAGGCCTGAGCAGACTGAGAGATTAGCCGTGATTCCTGGGACCACATGTGTCCAGAACCATCTGAGCTGTGGTTACAGAAGGATGGTGCTCTGCTGTGGCCTCTAACTCTGGGTACTTCCCTCTGGTGTTGTTCTCACTGAGGTGGAAAGCTGGGTTTTTTTTCCTGGCTTTAGGCTGAGTGGCAGCTCTGAGCACTGCTCCCTCCTAAGACAAATCACATTTCACTGCAGGAAGAAACCACAGACAGGTTTGTGTCCTGTGTGGCATAAAGCCACTTTACATAGTTGCACACAATCCTTTTGTGGGATATATTTATAAACCTACTAAGCCTCTGACTTTGGAGTGATCAATTATTGCTAACGATGCCTCCTATCTGCCCCATGCTTTTACTTAAGGTCACAAAGCCCAGGTGCACACACATTCTCATCTGAGCTGGTGACTCATGCCAAGCCAGGCCCTGGGTTCTGAATGGCTCATCTTCCTGAGCTAGTTCAGTCTTCCAGCAAGCCTGCCCCCTCACAACAGGCTCCCCAGAACTCCTTATTCCTACCCAGCACACTTTACCCTCTCTTGGCACCACCAGGAAACTAAATAGGCCATAGTCATGCTGGACTTCACCTTGCAGGCTGCTTTGTGTGTGACTTTTGTCCAATACTGCCTTTGAAGTAAGGGCTTCATTTTAGCTAATAAAGTCAGAAACACCACAAAAGAGCCACAAGTTACATCTTACATTTGACTTCTAGTATGGAATTAAAACAAAAGCTAGCTAGCACATTGTTTATGAGAAAGACACTACAATTGCTCACAGGGTTCAATGAAATAAAGCCCACGAGTACAATTTCAACATAATCACATGACTACATGACTAGTGTCTTTTCTTTATCCTCTTTCACCACAATCCGTGTAAAAGCAGGGATCTCTTATGGACATCACCTAGGTTTCTGGTCTCTGTCAGCTTGTATTTCCTGCTAAGACATCCGGGATTAAGTTGGGCATTACCATTCAAGTGGTTACATTCGTTAGACCTACAAAAAAGTAGTTGGCCACACATACCTGGATGTGTCCTGTTTTATAAGCAGGCAGATGCATTTTATAGTCTCCAAAGTGTATCACACACATGTAAATTTAGAAGTTAAAAAAGAGGGGGGGATCTCGTAAGACCCACAGAAGATGCACTTAAGAAAAGGGGAAGCCCACAGAACTGAGCTCACCAGGCCTCCCAAGCACCCTGAAACAGATTGGTCCTTCAGCTCACTGACAGGGCATTGCATAGTCCTTTTTAAGCAAACAAAACAAGTCTTTCACACACACACACACACACACACACACACAAATGTAAAAATTAAAAAAAAAAAAAAAAGAAAGAAAGCCAAATGGCTGCAGAATGTGTGTGGGGAAAAATACTTACAAAAAGCCATTTCTGTCATAGAGATTTACTGACAGAAGACATCAGACATGTCAGAAATGGAATTCAGATCACAGGGAGCAATCTTCCCGAGCCTAACAATGCAGTGCAGGGTGTAAGGATGGCTGCCAAGTACAGTCCATCCTGGATGCTGAGTTCTCATAGATCTACAGAATGTACAACCACCCCATCAGCATGCAGCTCCACCTGCAGACCTGATGAAGCCCATACCCACGACACCTCTAAGTGGATGCTGGCTTGGTCTCCTTGAAATTGTGCTCCCAATTTGCAATCTTAATCTGTTCCCAAATAAAACTGTCTTTGCTCTATTTCAACCTTGTCTGTGATCTCTTGGTTTACAGAGCCTCATGAAGTAACTAGTGAACAGGCCTCCTGTGTTTGGAGTAGAAAATCCTTTCATGGGATTTATTTTCAGATGATGGGCAAATAAACAAGTGTGTATATGTGCATGTAGACCTGTGTTTAAGAGAGAAAAAAACAAGAAACAAAGAAGCAGAAATAAAGAGACAGAGTCAGAAAGAAACAAAAATTTACACTATTAAAATTGCCTAAATGCTATATATTCTCATTCCTCATCAGACGGAGAAATAGGAAGCCCAGAATAAAAGATAACAGCTTTAAAGGGCTCCACAGCTTCAGCATTGCTGATGTTCTGAGCCAGGTAGTTCTGCTCCCACCCTCACCCACCCTCACCCACCCTCACCCACCCTCACCCACCCTCACTCACCCCTACCCACCCTCACCTACCATCACCCACCCTCACCCACCCTCACCCACCCTCACCTGCCTTCACCCACACACCCAGACCCCAACTCCCAGTACTGGATATATTGAGCTCAGGACTTATACATCCTAGACTGGTAGTGTATTGCTGAGATGTAGCCTGTCTTTCTACTTCTTATTTTTTAAGAGAGTTTCACTAAATACCCAGGCTAGCTTTGAACTTGCCATGGTCCTGCCTTGACCTCCCTAGTAGCTGGGAGCCAGATAGTAATTGATTGCAGAAAGCTGTCTGCACATCACAGGACACTGAGTAGCACCCAAGCATGTAAGAGATGCCAGCACCCTTCCCTCTAACTAGAGAAGCCAACTGTAGAACTTGCCAAATGTCCCCTGGGCATCAGAATCAGCCCTGGGTGAGAGGTCTTGCATTGAACCACCCAACACAAACACTCTGGAAAATGAATTATTAAGTAAATATTTACAGGAGCAACATATTTTAAAAATCATGTAGGTGAGAACTCATCACTGAAACAGAATGGGCAAATGCCAAAGCAAAAACCTGAGCCAAATGTGTTGTGTAACACTCAGGATGGCTCTTCCTTCTACCACAGCTCAAACATCTGCTCTTTCAGCACCAGGCACTAACTGATTCAGAATCCAACATGAGCTCAGAGGCAGTCAAAGACAATGCTTGGAGTGGCTCTTTAGAACAGCCTTCGAAAACTGCTAAAAATACCATCGTTTAAAACATCAGCATGAAATGTACTTTCTGATCTCACATGGAATCTTTAAAAGTTGATCTCACAGAGGTGGAGAGGAGAAAAAATTGGCCACCACCAGATGAGAAAGGTAGGGAGCTCAGAGAGGCAGAGAGGAGAGCAGTGGACCCAAGTCGGTGGGGAGGCTGGAGGAGGGAGAGTTTGGTAGATATGTGCTAAGCTACAGTTAGACAAGAGAAATAAATTCTGTCTTCTACTGCATAGCTGCATGACTCTAGATAACAGTGACGCATACTTCAAGAATGCTAGGAGAATGAACTGAACTTTTCACCACAAAGAAGTGATAAGTTAATAAGGAGACCCATATACTCTCTATGAACACAATATATTCATTATCAAAACATCAGATGGTACCCCACAAATAGGTACAACTTTTACATGCCAATTAAAGATAAATAAATAAAAATAGCAAAGAAAACCACATTTCCTAAATTATTTTCTATTGCATGTGTTATAAAAGCAATACACCAAGATGAATGGAAAAGCTAAGCATGGAAGCACACATCTACAGTCAATGGAGAAACTGAGGCAGGAGGCTACTGAGTCTGAGTCCAGCTAAATCTACAGGGCAAGACCATGACTCAAAGAACAAAATAAAACAAAATAATGGGAAACTGGCTACTCCAGGGGAAGGCAGAAAGCTCTATGCAATGTCACAGCATAGCTTGAGCAGACGTTGAGAGTCCTTGGCTTCTTGGGGAGCATGCTAGGAGGCCAAGTTTCCCAGTCCAAGAAGAGGGCAGTCCGAATTGCTTAAAGAACACAGATATGCACTCCAGTGTAACAATGAATGTAGGTGAATTTCTAAACAATCTTATTAAATGGGAAACACAAGCCAAATACAGGGGTAATAGCCGAAGAGATCAGAGAAAGAGCGAATAGCCACAACTAGCCTTAGCTTACCACCTCCCTGTCACTATGTTAACATATATAATGGAGTTTTTTGTCTGAATCTGTCAAATGCTAATGGGCTAGACATTGTTAATGTAATTCTTGACTGTGTATATTGTATATGCTTATTGGATATAGTTTTTCTTGTATTAGTTATAAGCATTTTTTTAAATTTTAGACAAAAGGGGGAAATGTGGTGATATTGTGTCCCCCAATATATTGTGCACCTTAATAAATTTATCTGGGGTCAGAGAGCAGAACAGCCACTAGATAGACATAGAGGCCAGAAAATGGTGGCACACACGCCTTTAATCCTAGCATTCTGGAGGCAGAGCTCCATCTGGACCTCTGTGAGTTCAAAGTCACACTGGAAATAGCCAGGCATGGTGACAGGCATGATGGCAGGAAGTAGAAAGGTATACAAGGCGTGAAAACCAGGAAGTAGAGTCTTGTTAAGCTTTTAGGCTTTTAGCAGCAGTTCAGCTGAGATTCATGAGGATTCAGAGGCTTTCCATCTGAGGAAACAGGATCAGCTGAGGAACTGACGAGGTGAGGTGGCTGTGGCTTGTTCTGCTTCTCTGATCTTCCAGCATTCACCCCAATAACTGGCACTGGGTTTGTTTTTATTAATAAGACTGTTTAGAAATTCATCTACATCTGGCGCCCAACGTTCGTGGTATGAATTCACGAAAAAGCCACTTGCCTGTGGCCTTGCAGACCTCAACTCAGGCCCGAGCTACACTTGGCTGGTTGTGGTGGTGCATGCTGGTTGGATTTACTGAAAGATATGGAGGCAGGAGGACCTCAGTTTGAGACCAGCCTAGGAGGCTTGCTGAGGAGAAGCTGCAGCCAGGCCGATCTACAAACAGCGGCAGCAGGACCATGGAGGTGGTGGCTTCTGCTCTGAGCTACAAGCTGCTTCTCATCATGTTGGTGACTGCGGTGATGCTGCTGGGGGACACGAAGGGGTTACTGCTGCTTGTTCAGAGAAGAATTGCCAGGACCATCGTGTTACAAGAAAGCATCAGCAAAAGTCAGCTTGGAAAAGTTTGGCAAGACAAATGGTGGGGAGAAATTGCTGTGAAGATTTTCTCTTCTAGGGAAGAACATTCATGGTTCTGAGAGACAGACATTTGTTAGACTGTGATTGCTCCAAACCACAGAGGAGTCTCCAGCCAGAAACAGAGGAAGCAAGATGTGAAGGCAGAACTGAGAAAAGGTACCAAGCTACATGGCTAAACATAAATAAGAATTATGGGTTAATTTAAGTGTAAGAGCTAGTCAGTAATAAGCTTGAGCTAATGGTCATACAGTTTGTAAATAATATAAGCCTCCGTGTGTTTATTTGGGTCGGAGCAGCTGCAGGACTGGTGGGTGAGAGAGATTTGTCCTGACCATCGGCAGGCTGGGACACAGGAAATCTTCTAGCTACAATTGAACATCCAGGTTGAATGACTATTTCCTAAGAAATATGCCAGCCCAGGAAAGTGAAATGAAACCTAAATCAAGATTGCCCACAAACTCTGAGTTTTAAAACACTTTTTGGACAGTTGTGTCTAACATGGTTGTTCTTGAGGAAGTCAGAAATTCTCAAAACACACACTCATTCCTTGGTACCCACAGGGACTGGGCCAGGACCTTGCTTGGATGCCCAAATCTACGTGTCCTGTGAGTTCACCCACATACTTTCCCTTTACCTCTTTTTTGCTATTTTCTCTTTTTGACCAGCTGACCTGTGGGAGCATTTACATATGAACTAGACGTCTTTCTCTGTTTTTTCCCTTGTGGATATGTTTTTATCAAGCTATGATCTCTCCCCCTCCTCTCTCCCAGCACACCCCACACTCTTCTCTTATAACTTGTGCTTGTGGCATGACTCATGGTCTTACATTGGTAAATCATTAAATACAGCTGATGTCTCTGGGCCCAATTCTGGAAGTTCATGGTGGTTCCTAGTTTCCTTTATTGTGAGATGAGTACAGAGTATTTTCCTTAAACACATTTAAATGTTCAAACCATCTGATATTTTTATGCTACAACGTGAACAACAGTCTCATTACTTTTTTTCTTATCGTGACCAAATACCTGACAGGAAGTAACTAAAGGAAGAAAGGTTTTGTTTTTTTGTTTTTTCCTTTGACCCATGGTTTGAAAAGGGGTGTGGTCATGATGGTGGGGAAAGAGAGGCAGCTGGGGCCTGAGATGTATAAGGTGACGGGTATGTTGTGTCCCCAGTCTGGGTGCAGAGGGAGGGCAGACAGAAAGTGGGGCTGAACTAAGAACCTGCAGGGCCTGCCCCACAGTAGCCCACTTTCTCCAGGGAGGATCCACCTAGTAAAGGTTCCAAAGTGGCACCATCAGCTGAGGACCAGGTGTTTGAACACTCAAACCTACAGAGGACATTTCACACTGAAACCACAATGCCCAACACATTTCTCCTGGCCAATCAGTCCGTTTAATGCTAGTTATGAAGCCATTCTTTCCCCTAGTGAATGGAAATGTCCCTCTGCTCTGTATAGAATGATGTGGGCTTGTCTGTCTACAGTGTTCTAGGAGTTTCTCTGTGTTTTCATGTCAACACCACACTTGTTTGTCCAAACAGGCTATCTGATCAGCTCTACCACTACCCTGGGAATTGGGAAGAACTTTCCTGTAAAATGACTGAGGTGCCCTCCCTCCCCCAACCTCTCTGGGTAAGAGAAGCCCCAAGGTTGTGCCCTTGAAAATCGGAGCATGTGATGGATAAGCTTCTATGTTGCTTGCTTTGGAATATTTGTGAGTCACACTGGTTCCAATATCTGGTGAAAAAAAAATGTTCTTTGTGTTTTAAACATCTTAGTAATACAACTCTCCAGCTGGAACCACATAGCACATGTGTGGGCTTGATGCTGTTTCTCACCGAAAGCACCCACTTCCAATCCACCAACCACAATCTAGGTGCTACCTTCTCCCCACAATCAAGAATTAGACATCATAAATGCAACCTCTCTTCAACAACAATAAAAGCTTTCTAAAAATATCACCACAGCAATATTTCCTGGTAATGTATTTATTACAAATGTCCTAAATCATGATCACTCAGGGTCCGTAAAGAAACACTATCATATCTTGCTGGGTACAGACACTGGATCCAGTAAAAGGGTTGTCACGGGTCAACTGAAATGTGCTACTAGGATACAATTCCTTCTGATGCCATTTCTGGGGTGACAAGACATCTCTGTGGATTCCAATTCAGGGCCAAGGAAAATGCTACATGGTCTTATACTTCTTCACTCCTTAAAATACACTTTGTCGCCGGGCGGTGGTGGCGCACGCCTTTAATCCCAGCACTCGGGAGGCAGAGCCAGGCGGATTTCTGTGAGTTCGAGGCCAGCCTGGGCTACCAAGTGAGTCCCAGGAAAGGCGCAAAGCTACACAGAGAAACCCTGTCTCGAAAAACCAAAAAAAAAAAAAAAAAAAAAAAAAAAAAAAAAAAAAAATACACTTTGTCGTTGAATGGAATGTGGCTGAATATAGTCTGGAATGGGGTTGTAATCTCCTCAAGGTGCACAACCTCCTGGACTGGATCCTTAATACTGTAAGAAAACAAATGTAGTTTTTCTTTATAGATGTCTGCTGAGTCCTTGTGGTGCTTCCAGAGGCATGGACCAGACTGGGGCAGTGAGAGAGTGAAGAGATTGAAAAAGAAAAGCTGGGATTGGATGGTCTGTGTTCTCTGCTGGAGAAAGCATAGCTCGCTGGAAGCTTGGTGTGTTTCTTATAGAGTTGAACAAAGGACGCCGGGTTATTGCACACAGCAGAACAAGAAGGCAGAGTTATTACATATAGAAAAACATGGAAGCAGGATTATTACATACAGGTGGATCAAGGAGGCAGGGTTATTGCATATAGAAAAACAAGGAAGCAGGGTTACTACATACAGGGGGCTCAAGGAGGCAGGTTTAACTAGTCTCAGTAAAAGCAGTCTCTGGGGAGAAGCGGTGTGCAGGCCATAAACATCCCAGGAGGAGAAAGCTACAGTGGACATTTTCTGCATGGACTACAGCATCCACACTTGGGCCAGATGGGAATGAAGGCTATGCCCTCTGAGCCTCACCCCCAGGGAGAAGGTGTTGCTATTTTTTTTCTCCATGGGTCTGAGGCTCTCAAGTCCTGGACAGGGCTGTGCCCTTGTCAACAATGCACACTCACTCAGGACTGAGCTCACTCAAGGCCTCTTCCTCTCCTTACAAGGGTCCAGCACTGTACTGTTGCATTTATTCCTTAGTACTGCTTTTGTTCCTTTCTGTCCGAAGCACTTTCACGCTTCCCCTTCTAAGTGCTCACTGCATTTCTGTAAACATTCTCAGGAGCTTTGGCATCTCTAGGTGAGTTCTATTGTCTGACTCCACACTCTCCTGAAGCTGCCAGGAGCCATGTGTCAACAGTTATTGTTCTTGCTTATCATGTCCGGGCTCTGCCTGCTTTCTAACACAATGCCAGGTTCTTTCCCAAAGCAAGATGATGTGGCTTCCCAAGAACACACAGCTAGAGCTTCCTCTAGGTTTTTCGGGCAGACTCTGCCATGACAAGTAGGGGAATCAGCCCAGGGACAGAGTGAGGGTCCCCTAACCTCTGTAGGCTCTACTTCTCAGGAGTGAAACCAGGGCTCCCCAACATGTGTTTGTCCCCAGTGTCTACAACCAATAAATCTAACTGGTGCTGCCCACACACCTGCATGAAGGCAAGGTCTGCCCCAGACAATTGGACACATGGGACCCAGGTGTGCAGTGGAAGGGGAAGAATGGTTAGTTTACACCACCATTTTCCCCAGAGATCCTGCTTCCTCCAAACCAGAACTTTATGTTACAGAACTTCATAAGAGGGACCCTCCCTCTCCTCTGCCTCAAGAGAAGGCTGCCAGTCAGAGGGAAAGTGGGCTTTCTCACACACAAAAGGGAGCAGCCTGGATCAGTGATGGAGGTGCTTTTCTGAAGCTTCCTGCTGTCTCTCATGGGGGAGGGGGGGGAGACACCCCTTTCAACCCACCCCAAACAACACCAGGTTCTACCTTCTCACCACGATGCAGAATTAGACATCATAAACGCAACCTCTTTTAACAAAAAAGGCTTTCTAAAAATGCCACCAAAGCACTATCTCCTGGTAATATATTTACTGAAAATGTGCTAAATCAAGGCAGGCTACACAATTATGATCACTCTGGGACCATAAATAAACACAGTGCATCTTGGTGGGCAGGCACTGGAGCAAAAGCGTTGTTACATATGACTTGAAACGGGCTACTTGGATGCAATTCCTTCTGATACCACCTGTGGGGTGACAAGACACCCCTGTGATTTAAGCTTGAGGTCACCTCCCAGCTTTCCTCAGTAAAGTAAGGGAAGTGACAGCAACCTAGAGAAACTGAGCCCATCAATTATATGCAAAGAATAAGCAATGGTACTAGAATTCACAACAAACTGTGTTTCTTCTCTGCTGGTGGCCATCTTCTAAAACTGGGGGGCCAGGAGCTGGGAACCCCAAGACGGCTACCGCAGATTTATGGTTCCTACTTCATCCTCACTGTGTCCCCTTGAAAGTGGTGTTGTCCTTCCAAACATCAAGACACTGAAAGTCAAAGGAGGGTAATTCAGCACGCAGCGAGGAGTCACTGAAAGCCCCCGAATAAATTAACTCCCATCTTCTAATTTTGGGTTATCTGGCTCAAGAGAATGCTGAAAATGCATGGGGCTAAGCTGCTGTTCTTGCCTTTAACTTTGGAAAACTACATTTCCCCTTCCTTGGAGAAAGTAGGCGGGTTAGAAGTGGTTAGGTATCAGTGTTTTAGGTCACCACCCAGGAATGCAAAGACAAGCCAGGTGTGATGGTACCCACCTGTAATTGTAGCACTCAGAGATGAGGCTGACAGATCATGAGTTCAAAGCCAGTCTGGGCTACATAGCACAGCCCTGTCCCCCAAAACAAAAAGACAAGCTATGCCTCCTCCTGGGCTCTTCTGAGTGAATGACTCAGCCAGGAGCCTCCTACTATGTCAAAACACATGGGACCTACACAACAGAGCCTTGCCTGGTACCTGGGACTCCACAGGACAATGCTTGTTAAATAACTATCTATCACATTCCCACAGAGGGCCACATGGCCTTGCCAGTCACCTTCAGCTCAGTTTTTTATTTTATTAGTTTTAATATTTTGAATGGCTTATAGTATGGCTCCATTTTACGAGCCACAATATAATATTCTAATTTATGTATGCATTTGTAACGATCCAATTGGGAAAAATAGCTTATCCATAACCTCAAAAGTAATCATTTCTTTATGGTGAACATGTTCAAAAGCCCCTCTCTCAGCTCCTTGGAAATCTGTAATGCACTCTTACTAGCTATATTCCCTTAGGTAGAGTGCAACACAGACCTATTCCTTCTACCTGACCTCAGCTTGGGGCCCATCCTCAGCCTCTCCTTACTCTCCTGCAGTCTATTTGAAAATATAATCATGACGACTTTTTGGGCCTTCACTGCAGACTGCTGTGCAGACAGATTCCCTTCTCAATTCTCCCCAGTGACTTAGAATTGAAGACTTGTAAACAGGAGTAGGAATTGCCTTGGTGTTCTGGGATTTCTGGCTGTTTTTATCACCATGAATGGCCTCTAAGCTAGATTTCTAAATCCAGTTTTAGCGCCGTGTTACTCTCCTCCTTACTGCCAGGAGCTGCATTCCCACACTGTGCTGGGATAGGTACTATCACTAGAATTTTCAGCTGGAAATATTTTTCAGCTATTATTCTAATCCTTCATTCCAGAGCTCTGGTTGATAATGTGCCCTGGGGAGAACTAGGCACGTGACAACAGTGCTTCAGAGCTCATCCACATGGGTTCAGTATCTGTCCCTTAGTGTTAAGTCATAGATCTCACCGTGACTCTGTGTGTAGGCTATGTGTGGAACCTGGAAGGCTCCACAGGGGGCCTGTGATGCTTTTATATATGCACAAATGCCTTGCAGATGAGTCACCAGGAAGGAGTCACCCCATGGGCACTGGGGGACATGGCCTGTACTAAGGGATCCATCTACAAGTGACTCTCACAGTCAGAAGGGCATTAGCAGATGGCTATAGCCACATGCATACTGGACAGGTATGCTCCAACCCAAAGCTACCTGCTTCCCCTGAGACTGACTGGCCAGGCAGAGGGACAATTTGTGGCTGAAGAAGGCAGTGGCAGCAGGAATCTGAGTTCCTACTGGACAGTTTTCCCTCTACCTACAGCTTGAGAAACATTCTTTAGCTGTTTATGTTTCAGATTTTTAAATGATGAATAACATTAACCGTGTGACATTTTTATATACACAGTGCAATGATCAGATCAAGCTATTTAAAATATCCACTACCACACATCTTCGTGTCTCTAGGGGGGGGGGGGGGCATTTAGAATCTACTTAGCAATCTCGAAATAGATATTAACTGTAGTCACCCACCATGCTGTGCAACAGATAACCAAACTTTATTCATGCAGTCTGTTTGAAATGTTGCATACCTTGACCAGCAGCTAGAGACTCTCAAATCTGCAATCACATTTATTATTTATTTATTCATTCATTCATTCATTTTGTGTGTGTGTGTGTGTGTGTGTGTGTGTGTGTGTGTGTGTGTGTGTGTGTGTGTGGTCAGAGCTCTCTACCATGTGGGTTCCCCCTAGAATTGAACTACAGTCCTCAGTCTTGGAGGCAAGCACCTTTACCCCAGACAGCCCTAAGGGTAGTTATTCTCCCTGCTACCTCCAGTCCCTGGCCACCCCATTGTGCCTATCCCTGTGCAGGTTTTTTATGTTCTACATTGATACTAGGTACCTTAATCAGAACAAGAAAAAGGGGTTGAGTGTCCACCGGATGCTACAAGAGAACTGTTCTTACCAGGTCTCGTGTGACATGGTGCAGTCAAAATGAAAGTATGCTGAGGATATTGCATGAAATTACCTTTGTGCTGTGTACACGGTGCATACAAGAGAGACAAATGATAATGACATCCCTGCTTAGACTTGTGTTCTAGCCCAAGGTAATTCATTATGTATATGTAAACATCCAAGTCTGGGGGAAAAAATCTGAAAAATTTTAGTCCTAGGAATTTCAGAGAATAGATCTTCAGCCAGTCTATATAAGCAGTGTTTGTCTATATTTAGATTACTTCACACATGTCCTCTAGATTCTTGTGCATTATAGAACATTGTAGGGTTTTTTTGTTTTGTTTTGTTTTCAGAAAAAGAGCCCTAACCAGCCCTGGAGAGCAGCCCTAACCAGCCCTGGAGACCTGCCCTAACCAGCCCTGTTGGGATCCAGGCTCTGGACCCTTCCACACCTTTCAAAGGTTCTGTTATCCTCAACTCAAGTCCCTCTTTCACTTCTCTCCCACTTTTCAAGTTTGTGCTGTTCTTTTTATTTTAAATTACCACTTTAAAGACTCTCTTACAGAACTGAGATGTCTTCGGTCTGGTCTAGCACCTGACTCATCAGCATTTGACAACTGGAAGTGGAACCTTAGGCTCTACCAAGGTACGGTGCCTAGGGCAGATGACCCCAAGAGGCTTCCTTCCCACAAACACCTGGCACCCGTAACAAGTAGCTCCCGTCTTCTGGTAGGAAACAGGGGCCTAAAGAAACCCCTCTGTACTGCACAGCACAGCCAGGCCTCACATTTCACCCTGGGCATCGGTTCCATGTCTAGGTCACACTCTCCAGTGACTTCTATCAAGCTGAAAGTCTGCTCTCCGGAAAGATCACCCTCTGCCACAACAGGTTTCTATGAAGAATGAGTATGAGACTTGACCGTGATGCGCTTGACCTCTGTCCCCTACAAAGTCTGTTGGACCAAAAATTTGGGGTTCTTAACAGGGCATGGGAAGGCCCCTAGTGGGCTGCCTCCCTCTTCTTGTCACTGAAAACACATAACCTAATGTCAGAACTTGTCTATGGCACCCACAGTGGGTGCACTTGGCCACAACAGTCCTGCCTAGTGGAAGAACCGAACCCCAAAGGCAATAAAAAATTCCAGTCTCTCTGGGGCAAACTGTCCGATGGAAGTACCTGGAACAATGTGTCCTTCCTGCTTCAAGGCTCAAGTCCCAGCAAGGGCCACACCCAGATCAAGCCCGTGTCCTCCTGTGGAGAGAAGGGCAGCAGGCACTGCCAGCACTCTACCTCTGGCCTCAAGTCTGGAGGGTCTCCAAGACCCTTCAAGATAGCTATATAGGTCATCTGCTGCAGAAAAAAAAAGGCCCATATGAGTGACATGTCACAGGAAGACACTTGAGTATCAAGAGGTATGGAGGGTGGGGGTATCAGATGGCCGTCCACAGCCCGTCTGGAGAGTCTACAGACAGAATGACCAGGGCACATCAAAACAAAGGGGAGCTTCACCAGCGGAAAAAGGAGCCTTTCTTCTGCCTGTGAAGTGCTAGATTGCAATCTGGCTCAGGAGCTTCCAGGTTCCTATGGCCAGAGAACACGCTCAGCAGTGTGGGGGCACAGTCCAGCCCCCAGGACATCCTGACAGCCTGCCAAATCCCCTCCCTTAGATCTGGCATGCCCCCTTAGATCTACAAGCCAGAAAGAATAACCCCACCTGGAAGCTACATTTGGACCAGCAAGTTGCCTCGCCTTCAGCCGGCTTCACCCAAAGAAAAATGTTCCCATCCTTTATAGAGGGAGAGCTGAGCAAGTCTTAGGTAGCCAGCAACTTGAGATGAACCACAAAAGTTTAGAAAACTTTTGTTTAAAACAAGAACAAAACAAAACATTCAACTAAGTGACATCAACACGCTCTGTAAGGAAATAAAAGAAAAACTCCCGAAGAGACATGGCTCAGGAGCAGCAATGTGAGTGGGTTTGATCCGGAACAGCTGGAAGGGCAGGTTCATAAACAAACTCCAAGTTCTGAGCCCTAGTTCCTCACTTTCTGACCCTCTCCCAACACACAAGTCAACCACAGAAAGATCAGCAACACTTCTTCATGCTCAAGGACTGATGCTCAGCCCTGCTGCTGAGAATCCAGCCAGTTTGACAGGTTTACCAGACAAGGCATTCTATCCATTTACAGTTTAATGTGATGTTTCCATCAAGATTTGCATTGAGAAATCTTTAAATTGGGACACTTACTAAATAAATCACCTCTAATGTTTTGTAGAGATTTAAAAAAAAATTCTTGTCAATAAGACATTGAGCTCCCTGGGGCCTGAGTAGGGAAGATAAGACCATCACAGGGGGAAAAAAAATGTAAAGGGCACTCAAAGGCACAACAATTACATTATTGAGTGAAAATTTTTAATTAAAAAAAAAAAATTGTAAATGTATGCTAAAAGAACCCTGACAGAGAAACCACTGAAATTTTACAGACCATAGAAACTGCAGTTTCTATGGAGTCTTGGGCTCCTATAAATGTCTCAGACTTTTGAAATCCTAGACACAGGAACTCTTTCTGTGCTTACTCAGACCTCAGATCTCCAACAACTTAACACCCAAATAACTCGTCCTTTATCTCTCTCCTCTCTCTCTGTCCTTCCTTCTCTCACCACTTCTCCAACTTATTATATTAATTATAGAGTATGCAATGATGTGATGTATGTGTGCCATGTGGAATGAAAGGATCAAGCCAATTAACATATCCATCACCATAATAGTAATAACTGATTCTTTCTAACAGTTTTGTCCACCATCTCTCCCACAGCCCTCAGCTTCGATTAACTTTCATACAACTCTCTGCTGCTATGAGCCCCATTGTTTTGGATTCCATGTACATGAGATTGTACAAGTAGGGAATTTTCCTTCTGTGTCTTACTTATTTCACTTAGCACATTCTCCTCTGGGCCCATCCTTGCTTGTTGCTGCAAAGAACAGGACCTTTTAAAGTAAAATAATATTACATCACATATATCTAGCATATTTTCGTCACCCACTCATGTGCTGCTGACGGATTCCATACCTTGGTTCTTGTCAATGGTGCCCTAAGAGGGTGGTGCAGATGTCTCTTGCCTACACTGATTTCCATGTTTTGAACAAACACCCCAAAGTGGAATGACTGGGTCACATTATAATTCTATTTTGTCTTATTTTATTCTTAGTTATTTTTTAAGTTAAGATGAGACATAATATGTATACATTCTTAAAAAGGTGTATCATCCTTGCACTTAGGTCATCCTATTCTTCCCTGCATTATTCTAATTTTGGAATATGTTATACCACAGAGAGCACCGTTGTAAGCCTTTAAGGAATAGCCATGCTGTTCTCTAGAACTAATCTACATTACCACCGAAAGTGTGTGCAATTCTACACACACACACACACACACACACACACACACACACACACACACACACACACACTGGATGGCAGTGGGACCTAAGGTCATGGGAAAGTGTGCTAACAAATGAGAGTATTCCTGAACCGACTTGAATAAGTAATGGGAGAGTGAGTTACTGGTCCTGCCCTCCTGGGGAGATCTATTCATAGTGACCTTGGACTTGAGTCTGCACTGGGTGGAAGGAAACTTGTCCCAATTTAAATAACTAACCTTAAAACAGAGAACAGTTAGGTGCCCCCAGGGAGATAGGACTACATGCAGGCTCTTCATAAAAGTATGCATTAATCCAGGCTATGCCCAGTACATTATGGAATTTAAATGCATGCCTCTTAATGAGCAGGGCATTCATTTGACAGCAACCCATGCCCCAAGACTGTAAAGCAGAAACCAGAGTCACAGTACATAGAAGTTTTTCTCTGGGTTAAACCCTGGCATGGGAAGGCATGCGCTACACAGCCCACTAGGTCTTGGACTAAGCACACTCAAATGCAAAACAGGTAATGAAGATAGTTCCATGTCTGCATCACAGATAATACAGCTTGGTGTATGTTTCGTAGCATGCAGAAGTTTGTGAGCATCCAAGATGCACAATCCCACTCTGAACAGACCCACTCCTGTTCAGCTCCCAGGCAGCAATGCCAACATCTGAACTTCTATTTATCAGACGTAAATTTACCCATAGTGATACTTGTCCAATCTGGTTGGGAACAACTGCTTCTGGGGAAAACACACCTTTCTGTTCTCTGCAGCTCCCTGAGGTTACTGCATCTTTAACTAGGCTGCTCTGTTCTGTCTGCACTCCACACAATAGGGCAAGAGGGGAGTCATAGCTCCCCAGATAAAAGCCCCATACTTACTTCTGAACCTAATTTTGCTTAACTAATGGGTGGCACAAAATCAATCCAGGTCACTAAATAGCTGGTTGCCAGCACTAGGCCGAAGGCTGGACACTTCCTGGTACTCCAAAGGCAAGGGTCTCATCAGAACTCTTACTAACAAAGAGGACATGTGCTCCACATGACTAGATCATATGGTCCACAAGGTTCAACAGAAAACACAAAACTGCTCTTGTTCACTCAGAAGGCTTGGTAAAACTGGTTTCCTGTATTAAGTTAGCAAAATGTTGCTTGGGCCAGAATTGTTTGGGACCTCTCCATCTGGATGCGTTCCTTCTTGGAAAAGAAGCGCACTCTGAAAATGGCATGGCCCCATCTTCTAGGGCTCTTGGGGCTGCTCCAAGCTACAGGGAGCGTGCTGCTGGGCTGTGCACCCTTGAGCTGCTGCTTGAATCCCGGAAGGCGCTCTTCAATATTTACCATTGGCCTTCCTTGCTGCCGTACCAGATTTCCACAAACTTAGTAGCCAAAGCCATACAAACGACCCATCTACAGCTCTATAGGCCAGAATCTCAACAGAGGATCCCAATGGGGTTCTGGGTGCTCAGGCAGTTTCTGTGTCTCTCCCCTTTTCTGTAGGACACCACTGCTCCCTAACATGCACCAGTGTCAGGTCTCTCCTTGAGCTGCTTTTCTCTTCTGTGCTTTAAGGACCACTGTTACTACACTGGCCTAACCAGGACATCCAAAACAATCTTCTTACAGATAGTTATCACATTAACATCTTCCTTCTCTCTGCCCTGAAAACCAAGACACTCACAGCTCCTAAAGACCTGGATCTGCACATCTTGGGAGCCATTATTGTGCCTAAAATGAACCATAAGCACAATTTAGGTAAATCTATACTGTACACTTGAGAAGACATGGCTAATGCCTACTGGAAGGCACTGTGTTAGTGCATTTTCCCCTGAACCAAGTTTTTACCTGGTGTTACTCCATATTGCATTAGCTATTGTTATAAGTCTCCTATGAATATTTTAATAAACACAGAAACAATTTCAGCATCTGTGGATTTGGGTACCTGGGGTTTGGACCAAGGTCCTTGAATGAAACCCTGCAGATACTAAGAAACAGCTGTCTTAAAAGAAAAATACTTAATCCAAGTTTTACAAATGAAGGCCAGACAAAATTCTGTCTCAAAGCATTTAAACCTGGAGATTATTGAATACTTCACAGTTTGTTCTATTCAAACAAGGACCTACCTTTACTTAGAAAAACAGAGAGAAGAGAGGACACATTCAGAATGCAACAAACCATATTTATAATCCCAGTACTCATGAGCTGAGGAAGGTAGGTTTTGAGTTTTAAGAAAAGCATGAGCGACATGGCAAGTTCCAAGCCCACTTGGACTACCAGTTCAGAAAATAAATAAATAAATAAAAAAGACAGAAGGAGAGCAAACCTATAACCTCCACAATCTCTCTAGACTGGAGGCTGGGAACTAGAGACCATGATGTCAGGCCCAGCTCCTATTTGCTGAAGCACTTTCCCCAATTGTTACAAACAGCCCCTTACAGTGTACAGAAGGCACTGTTCCATGGTGGAACATTTTTAATTTTTTAAAGGAAAAGTATGTAAAGCATATCATCTTACTGTCACATATGCCAAACACATCAGGAGACTGAGGACACGCTCCCTCCAGTTTAACTCTGTCCCCACGCACAATAAGCACAGCTCTTAATTATTCAAATGACCGCAACATGCCCCCTCCCTGCGCCTCCCTGCACATCAAAAGTGCCATCCAGTCCTGAGGCTCATTCTCCATGTGGCATTTGCTTCTGTCAGGTTCACTGTGGCTTTGCTACCCTGCAAGGCGTAGTGGAGTGGCAGATAGTTTAAAGAGTAAGAAAGGATTGCTTCAACACATCCACAGCTCTCCTCCGGTGGAGTCCACATAAGTGGCCACTGGCTCTCGACTCATGTGTTATTACATCACCGTTTTCACCCACTCAGTGGCCAGACTGAATCTTTACTCCAATTATATGACAAATATTGTGCAACTTTGGGGGAAATTCGAAGAAACTTCTTGAATGTGGAGGGTTAAGCTTGACCTGAGTACTCCAGTCACAACATAATCTCTCAGGTTTTGAAAAGGGCCCCAAATTAACTATGAAGACGTGAAGATCTTAAGTGGGCAATTAAACCCTAATAGAAAACAAGAGACCCTAAGGCCCAAGCTGAAGCTAGGCGACCATGGGAAGAGGGCATTTGATGGCTGCACGTGTCCCCTGTGTTCTGGAGAGGCTTCCATGCTGCATGTTAGATGATGGGGATGGAGAGAAATTAGAAAAGTTAGCCAAGTGTAGGGTGATGAAGGGCCCAAAACGTACCAGGTGGAGAAGAGCCGGAGAGATGGGCACAGAAGAGAGCCTGTGTCTAGGGGGGAAAGTTTCAGGGAGACTTGGGGTGGGAGGGGATGGAAAGCATGCTTTTCATTCTTATTTTCCTCAGGAATGCATTTCCTTTTAAAACTGGAGAGAAAACTCACAAGAAGTGTCAAAGATTAACTAAAGAAATCCATGCACTTCACCAGAAAGTTGCTGTGCGCTTTTAAGAAGGAACATGTGGGAAATTTAGACAAGAATAGAGTTTTTCTTTTTTGTGTGTGCAATAAAATCCATTTAAAGTAATACAAGAATGGTATTTGTGTTTTAAATGCTTCGTTTTTATTCATTTTCGCTTTCTTCTGGGGAAAACTCCAAAGTCCTTCACATTCTATATGTACAGCTTGTGCCTGTGAACAGGCTTTCCAGCGAGGAAGGCTGCCCAGGAGGGGCCTCCGCCCCACATTCCATCTGTAATCATCTCATCTGGAAGCACGCCATGCAGCTGAAGAAGGCAGGCTTCCTGGCCCACAGTTCCCACTCAGGACCAATGAGACACAGGAAAGAAACAGGTGGCCTTCTTTCCTGTGGTCTTTCTTTGTTTCACCTCTGCACTACAGCCAGCCAGGTGATAAGATCAGGGCTCGTCACCCAAAGAGGAAGTGGGCTCCGCCACCATGGGAAGCTGTGACAAATCACCCACACGAGAGAAGAAGACATGCACGTTAGCTGCATCAGGACACGACGGACAAAGTATGGAGCAGAAAATTAATCCTGAGGCTTTTTATTCCCTTTTTTTTAATAACAACAGGAAGGGTGCCATTTATTTTGAAAACGTGTCTTTAAAAAAAAAATCAGTATTATCTGCAGGGACTGTAACAAAATAGTAGAATTAGTGCTTAGCATCTGCTAGGCCCTGAGTTCAGTTCTTTGGATATACAAATATAGAAGTCGAGTCGTCAGATGAGAGAAGATGGCTGAGAGTTCCTCTGTCACTCTCTGTGGTCCATCCACAGCACTGTGAGGGAGATGGTGACAGAAAAGGAAGGAATCCTCAAAGATCTTCCACACCCCAAACTTTCTTCTATGATCTGCTGCCAGAAGACCCAAGGACCTAGATCCTGGTCACTCCATATACAGCTGTTATAAGAAACAATGGAGTTGCTGAGGGTAGGTTCCGCAGGAGGAGTCCCCCAGCTTCTATCTTCCAAAGGAACCTGAGGTGCCTGCAATGCTCAGCACGTACACTGAACGCAGTCCGAGGTCCAAGGCATGGTCCGATGGTTATACCTGCCTCTTACATTGTTTCTTTACTTCTGAGATGTTCTAAGAAATAATTCTTGTGTACTTGTTTTTCAAAACATAGTGATGCCTATAGGGACCCGGGTACACTGGCTGCTCTGCAAATGCTAAAAATATACATTGATGGAAGGTGGCTAAAGCAAACAGTGGCCAAACCAAACTCAGATCCTGTGTCCAACCGTGTTCTCCTCATAGCTGCCTATAATAGCCACAAAATCAATTGAATGTGTTTAAACCACACAGAACACAGAGTAAGCAGTTCAGAGCACATGGACAAGGCTAGGCACGACCTGATTCCGAATCTCTGGAAGTCCAGTGGTGACCATGGAAGTCAGGGAGGTGAGAGAGTGAAGAAACAGTGAATTCCATGAATGCTAAGCAGGAGGCATCCTGCATCCTCCCTACTCCCCACAGCCTCACTATGCAGATGGTGCAGTGCTCATCTGACCCAGTCACAATGTCAGCTAGCCGTACTGTACTGTAACTAAGTTGCCCATATTTACTTATTTATTCATGGCAGGACTGGGAAAGGAACCCCAGGCCTCGTACAGGCCTGGCATGTCACTTAGGCCACATTCACAAGCCCAGTAAGCTATGCCTTTAAAAATGTTTTTATTACTTTTTATTTATTGATATGGGGAGAAAGGCATGGATGTGCTACAATGTGCATGTGGAGGTCAGAGTACACATTGCAGGAGTAAATTCTCTCCTTCCACTGTGCCCCAGGGATTAAATTCTGTTCATCAGTTATGGTGGCAAGCACCTTTACTCACTGAGCCCCAAGCTGTATCTTTTAATGGCGTCTGGAATGGTACCATCAGGCAAAGCTCATAACCTGCCAGCCTGCCTGGAGGATGCCTTAGGAAGACTTTATGTCATGGTGTTTATTAAAGCCCATAAATACTTAGAAGTTACCTTTACAATAGGACTATGGCAAACAGAAGTCATAGGGAAGCAGGTGTGAGTAGACCAGCTCAAGGAGGCTACTCTGTCCAAACCCAGAACACTCTCCTAGGTAGAAAGAGACATTCTAAAAATTGTCAATGCCTGTAAAACATAAGGGAACCTCTGAGATGGGAACACTCTTTGCTTACAGACCAGAACTTGCCACCAAAAATAGAGAATTCCTCAAAGCAAAAGACACAGTTGGAAGAAGAAAGGAGAAGACGGAACTAAGAAATCTGAGGTAAAGATGAGAAAAAGACATAAAGGCGCATTGTGAGGCATGCTAGGAGACCTCCAGTACCTCTACCACTATGGAGACGCCACACTTCAGGAACTCCTCTGGCTTTACACATTGGCTCTCTCTGGCCCAGCAGAAAATAAGCATCCCTTGGAGATGGTGTACACTCTATTATTTTTACTTATTTCTTTATTTAGAGACAGTCTCACTATGAAGCCCTTGCTGGCCTGGGACTTCTGCTACTTTTAAAGCATTTGTGGCAGAACTATAGGTGGAAAGCGATGTGAAAACTTACAAAAAAGGAAATAAAAAAGCAATCGTGAGATCATGGGGAGATACCATCCGTAACCTGTGGTGGTTGACCTGACATCTCAACATACACAGAATACTCTAATCCACCTGACCTCCCAGGGTTTCCACACCCCACCTGCCATGCCTGGCTGGACCTGGCCTGCTTTCAATGACTACATAAGCAATGAGACAGCATGGAATACCCCAATGCCAAAGGAAGCATAGGCCTGCTATTGGAAGTTGTAGGCAGGCTGAGTGCTATAGCCCCAGTGGACACACAGCCTCACATGGATGCTAGAGTATCACGCAGCACTTATTCTCATAGCTTCCTTTAGCACTTGTTCCCCTCTGAAATGAAACAGAACATAATTAGGAAGGTGCTACGCTGTGGGCAGGGATCACCCACAGTCTCACCCCATTGGGAACTGTGAACTCTAATGATCGCCAGCATGGCAAGCAGTGTCTATGGGTATAATGGTGGAACAAATGTTATTGGAGTAACAAACCACTTCCTGATTGGTTTTAAGACAACTCTACAGGGGGGGATCACATACCTGATACTGCAAGTCTGGCCAATAACACATAACTTTGGAGCTCACCGGTCCAGGGATGAACCCCCTACTAGTATTTAGCTAAATGGTCCTAGTATGAAACTGTTCGCTGAAGTCCTATCTATCTATCCATGGACTAGTGCAGCTCTCAAACTTCATCAGAGAAGTTTATCGATGCAGTCAATAGTGGTTAGACCAGAAATACCCTAGTCAAAGAGAAAAGAGTAAGTGTCAGCCACAAACAGTGCATCTCTATCACACCCTCATTTCAATGACTCAAAGACCATCACGAAGGAGGAGGCAGAAAAATTGTAAGGGCAAGGGGCTGAGGAGGACCAGAATGAAAAAGTGTCTTCTGGATATGACAAAACCATTACCCTCATTAATTTATAGCAGCTGCAGTTAACCTACACAAGACCTTCATAAGATCAAGCTGGTCAATATTCTAGCATGAAACAAAACAAGGTTCCATGAGCTCCAGCCCCTAAAGGAGGAGTTATGGACATTTGATGGCATTTAGGGGAATGAGAGTCAGATTGATTGATTGATTGATTTATCAATCTCAGTAGATGGTCCCACATCCATAAGTATATATATGGACAGCACAAATTGAAATCAGTGGGACATTTTTTTCTTTTTTAAAAGAGAGCACGCGAAATTGAGGGGTGCATAAAGGGTGGCTCAGGAAGAAGAAACGGGGAGGAGTTGGGGTGAATCTGATCAAACACGTCCTATGAAATAATCAAATAATTAGTAAAATATTTTTAAACATGTATATATTAGTATTATAGCAATGCAATTAGGAGGCAGAGTGAATGTTTCATAAGAGCAAGGCTGGAAGCTACAGCCTGGGCTTGGCTCTCTACACAAGTGAAAGCTAGGAGTTAAAACCTAAATCATTTTTTTATGCTAGTGTCTTTTTTAAAGCTGCCTTCTTAGTTTCTGAGTATTCTCTGGCGAAGACCGGGGTATCAATCACACTCAAAAACAACAAAGCAGGAAACAGGAACCAGCACTCAGCTTCTCGCCTGCCACAGAGAACTTCTGTAGTTTGATATCACGCTTTGTACCTGGAACAAAACTGTTTGCTTCTGCTTTGTAATGGGCAGCGCTGTGTTCTACTGCTGTACAATCACTCGAAGGAAATATTACTATAAAAATAAATACGTTTCTCTTTTCATTCAAAGTGAGGGAAAATAGCCAGGGTGCCCTGAGCACACCCACAAGCCTTTCCCTGGAACACTTTACATTTGTTCCTGAGCCTGTAAGAATGTTTTGCTGATGGTATCAAAGTCCTAATTATCTACAATCAACCTGATTCAAGAACAGAGGAAAAAAATACTCAATTTGTTCCACTCTAAATCAAAGCAAGATTCATTCATTTATTTATTTAGTTTACTTCAGTGGTTGTCTTTATTTTTCTTTCAACAAAGAGGAACATACTACTTAGTATTATTTTCTCTTGGCAGCCAAACACATTATTAATCTCTGAACTTGATTTTTTTTTTTTTTTTGAAAAAAACAAAGCATAATTCTCTCCACTTTTTTTCCATGACAGGATCTCCTCCAACTCATTGCTAGCTGAGGATGACCTTGAACTTCTGATCCTCCTACTTTTACTTCAGAGTAACAGGATTACTGGTATGTGCCACCAATGTAGGTTTTACTCAATCTAGGGATTAAAGCTACGGGTTCAAACATGCTGCAAGAAGTCTAAAAAGTGAGTGACATCCAATTATTTTTCAGCAGTGACCACAGCTCTACTTCTGACTAAGATGCCATTAAAACTCGGGATCTACCTACCTGCATCAAACAAGTGACGCATTTTAATGAGTTTCAGACTGAACTGTAGAAACATAGACAATGGTCCTATGGTAAGGGCAAGGGCAGAGCAATGTTGGGCCGGATTCATTGCTTATAGTTGCCATGCTGTTTATAGCATTAGACAAGGAGCCTGACAGTGCCCTGGTCCCCAGTGTGGAAACCACAGAGCTTCTGGTTCAGAGAGAACAAAGGAGCCAGAATTTGCAGGGTGGAGTTTCAGAAAGTACAGTCTGGGGGTCTTCAGAGGGTCCTGCTGGAGCGTCGTTGGCCAAGTCTTTATGAGGAAACCCGGGGGAAAGAAAGAGAGGAGCAGCCACAGCCAGAGAGAAGAGCAGGAGTTAGAGACCACTGCCTGAGTTCAGCACTGCAAAAACAGCCCTAGTTCTCAGCAGCCAGAGGAGAGAAACCTCTCAGTTCCCAGGTTAATAGGTGCTCAGGTGGATATTATCTCAGTAGTGGGGGAAAGTAAGCCCTTTGGGAAAGGGATACTTGGATCCCACCTAGGATAAGTGAAAAGAAGGTCTCCATAGAACCAAACTGAGCAAATGAACTGATCCTAAAACCACTTGGAAGTCTACAGCCATACCACCTTGAATGCACACAATTCCATCTAAAACCACTCAGGACCCTGTATAGGAACATACATGGCCACAATTCTGTAAGGTACAATCCACCATGGAAGACTCTTTAAAAAAAAAAAAAAAGACAGGCACGCAAAGAAGCAGGAAAATGCACATGCTATAAAGAGAGTAAGAATCACATGAGAGAAAGACCCCCAAATGACACAGATGGAAAAAATGAACTAACAAAACAGCTGGTATGTCCACATGTCTAAAAAGTCAGAGGGAAGATTCGAGCATGTAGAGACATGGAGGGAATGGATTACAAAAACAACAACTTTTAAACCAAATGTGCAGATTTGAGAATGATAAAGATGGATGAGATTAACAGATTATATAACCTGTGAGAAAGAAAGAGTTCCTGAACCTGAAGAAGCAACATGAGACCCCATATGAAACAGACTGAGAAAAGAGCATCAGTAAACTGTGGGGCAATACAGCTGTAAACAGAAACCAGGGTGGGGCTAAATAAATCAGTTTCAAATTTTCCCAAGTAAGATGAAAAACTTACATCCACAAATTCAGAATGTCCAATGAATCCCAGGTAGGAGGAGGGAGGGAGCAGAGGACTAGACCAGGCTCACAAAACTGCCAAAAATTGACAACTAAATTGTAAACAAACAAGTAAATAATGATGCACAAGGAAGGAGAGATAAAGGCGATGACCAATGTCATGAGAAACCATGAAGCAAAAATACAGACTGAAAAAAAAAATTAATGAAAGAAAATGACCAATCCTATAATTCACCTAAGGAAAATGTATTTTAAAAACAAGAGAGAGACAAAGACATTTCTAGACTTACAAAAAGGGAAATAACTTATTAAGGGCAAACCTGCAAGAAGGAAAATAGTAAAGTTAATCCTTTCAAGCAGGATTAAAAGACCTCTGAGAGAATCTGCAGGGTGCCAGGGAACAGAGAGTACCAGGCTGGAGAGGGTGCCATCTACCTAGTTTCCCTGACAATGGCCAATGATCAACACCATGGGACCTGGATCCAAACCCATTTGTCCTTCATCATGGCTATCTGTGGTACAGTGGGACTCTGTGAAGTATCCATTTCCTTGTGATCCCTGGGGATTTCCAAGTTGTAAATCTGGCTTGACAGGAGCCAGTTAGTTCAAACAGGCTACTGCACACCGCCTTCAGCACTATTCTTTCTAGTTTGTGAACTCATTTTGTGTCTACAGGTGAAAAAATTCCTTTTCATTTTCCAGCTGAGGAGGTAAAGATGGAGTCTGCCATATCACACAGTACTATGAAGTCTGTCTTAGTCTGGGACCAATGTTGAAAACAGATGACAGTATGCACAACTATTTGTATTTCTTTTGCACGTACACAATGTGCCTTTGAAACTGGAAATATACATCTGACTTGTGAACAATGAGTTTGTAAGGAAGTTCTCTCCAGGGACCAGAATGTCCTTTTAAAGAAAATGATGCTACAACTGAGTTCCATGTGGTTCAGTTCTGCTTAATTGGACAGAATGCCCTCTACCCTCTTTACCCTCTAGCACTCCCTTACCTAGCCACAGGGTACACAGAGGTTTAATGCCATAAAACCCAATTCTCCAGTACAAACATCAAGGCCAGAGATAGATGCCCACCACAGAGTCTGGTTAGTTTTAGGGGACTGACTAAGGGAGATTAGCAGTGCCCTAAACAATTATTATGACTTCCAACCTCAGATCAGGTGACTGTGCAAGAGTTTTTACCACAGGCAGGGTATCCACATGTTCCAAGCTAATTTCTCTTTGTATATGTACACAGCTTTCTCATTCTACACAAGAGTCAATGTGGCACTAGCTAGTCTGACGTTCTGACCCACGAACCCATAGAGGGTCTATCCCATGGGGCTCTGGAGCACAATGACAAGGAGTCGACATAGGACAAAATCATCTAAAAATGGTTATCAAAAAGATACTTGTGAAAATCTCCATATCCAGTTGTCTAATTTGTTAGGAAACTCAGCCATTACTGCCACTACATAGGCCCATCTCCCAGGGTGAACTGGCTTTTGTAAACATACGGTGTCTCCACCAAGGAGCCAGGGCTCCTGTACCACCAGCTGGACTATCAAGGTCCCACCCCTCCCGGGTCCTTATTTCCCTCAGAACTTCCCACCAGTTCAAAACTTTCCATGACCAGTCAGTAAGGAAGAACATTTTGGATTGAGGGTGTGGCTCAGTTCTAGAGTGCTTGTCTGGTATGCCCCAGGGACTTGATTTTAAATATATCAGCTTCATCAAAGACAAAGATCATGCCCAAAATATTGGATTATTTCTACTGGTTATTACAGGAACACATGCTAAAAGCAAACGAATATATTTTGAAAAAAGAAAAAAAAAGGAACATTGTTGAGTTTTTTTGAGTAAAGTGCGTATATGAAAAATGGCTTTTCCCAAGAAAATAAAAATTGTCAGACATGTTAAACAGCAGACTTCTTTCATTTCCTAGCCATTTTAGGGGAAATAGGAACTGGCTGGCTGACTTAGGCTGATATAGTTCTGCTTTAAATGAAGTAATACCTTTTGTTTTGGCTTGTATTAGTTCCAACTTGAGTGAACATATATGGAAACTTTACCTTTCCAGGAGGAGAATCCAAGACTTAATTTAGAATCATGTATTGTGGAAAAGTTTTCAGAAAAGGGAAAAAATGGTGCTATAAAAAAATAATTTCATGGCAGACAACCTGGACTACCTTTAAGATTTTATTTATAGAAAAATCAGAAAAATGACTCAAGCAACATCTACTGGTTTCTTTTACTAGCAGTACATTTAAATTTTAGGGTTTGAAATATTTGTAGTTGGTAAGAACTTGCAGAGCAATGAAAATTGTGAATGAAATAAAACTCATACTGCTTTCTTACTTTGCTTTTTTTTTTTTTTTTTTTTTTTTTTGGTTTTTCGAGACAGAGTTTCTCTGTGTAGCTTTGCGCCTTTCCTGGAACTCACTTGGTAGCCCAGGCTGGCCTCGAACTCACAAAGATCCGCCTGCCTCTGCCTCCCGAGTGCTGGGATTAAAGGCGTGCGCCACCACCGCCCGGCCTTACTTTGCTTTTAAAACAAAAGTGGAAAAGGATGGGAACCTAAACAAAGCCGTAGGCCTTGATGTTCCCTTCGCATATTTCCTAGAGAATAAAGCAGGTTACACAGGAAGCAAAAAATCAAATTTCTGTTAACGACAGAGAGAATAACAAAAACAAAGAATTCAAAACGTGTATTTTTTTAAAACAGTAAAAATTTATTTAACATTTTCTCAAAATGCTGCAAGTCTGCTAGTACACTTTGAAAAAGTAAAGACTAACCATGGTCACAGTTGATTTTCTAGTTCCTTAGTATGAACAGGTCACAGATCTGATGTTGTAGAATATTATTTTAAGGTGTGTTACTTTTGTTTATACTGCATTTGTTTAACTCCGAGAAGCTGTGTTACTGTGCCTGTCTAAAACACCCGATAGTATAATCAAGAACTGAGGAGCCAATGCAAGGCAGGAGAAAGGATAGGTGAGGCTGGCAGGCAGAGAGACTATATAGGAGAAATCTGGGAGAAGAAAGAAATGAGATGGAGGAAGGAAGGAATAAAGAGCCAGAGGAGGAGGACTCCAGGGGCCAGCTACCCAGCTACACAACCAGCAACGGAGTAAGAAATAATGAAAGGTACACAGAAATAGAGAAAGATAAAAGCCCAAAGGCAAAAGACAGGATAATTTAAGTTAAGAAAAGCTGGCTAGAAATAGCCAAGCTAAGGCTGAGCATTATTCATAATTAAGAATAAGCCTCTCTCTCTCCTCTCTCTCTCTTCTCTCTCTCTCTCTCTCTCTCTCTCTCTCTCTCTCTCTGTATATTTGGGAGCTGGGTAGTGGGTTCCCCAAAGAGCCAAAAGAGCCAAAACAACAAACAACAATTTAAGATAGTACAAATGGTCTCACAAGAAATTAACAGATGAGACAACTATGGGTGTCTTACTTTTTAAAACGATATTAATTCTTTTAATTATTTTTGCTGTGCTGATAATTGAACCCAAAACCTATGTGCTTGGCAGGTCCTCTACCATTGAACAAGAACCCAAAACCCTCAATGATTTCTGAGCTGTGTCCAATATTCAATCTCAACATATCTAAGATTGCCTCACTGGGGGCGAGCGAACCCCAAAAGCCTGGTAGAAGAATGGATGTTAAATTCCTCCTGTTGTTCGTGTTTCAGAATACTCAAAATATGTGCCATTGCTAGAATTTGATAACAGAATTTGATTTTTAAAAATGTGCCTGAAATTTATAATTTACTTCATCTACACAATGCACTCCCTATAATCTGATTTTTCCTCTACTCTTTTCTTTAACCCTGCAAATCTGCACACAACTGAAAACTAAGTCAACATTACCCAAATGTGCATGTGTACTGAAACATTACATGATACCACAAGTGTATGTACAGCAGTCTATAATAAATTTAAAAGCCAGGCATGGTAGTATAATCCTATAATCCCAGCAATGGGGAAGTGAAGGCACAGAGTTCAAGGTCATCACTGGCTACAAGTTAGAAACCAGCCTGTGTTACATGAAGACCTGTCTCATAAACTGATCCATAATCAATTAAAATAAATTGGAAAAATCAAATTCCACTATTAGGAAGATTGCTCAAAGAATATGCTAGCATTCTAAATGGAAAAAAAAAAAACAATACCAATGGTTGGAAATAAAATTTCACCTAGCCTACTTCATGTTACAAAAGTATCTATGGACCGGGCAGTGGTGGTGCACACCTTTGATTCCAGCACTCGGGAGGCAGAGCCAGGCAGATCTCTGTGAGTTCAAGGCCAGCCTGGTCTACAGAGCGAGATCCACTACAGGCACCAAAACTACACAGAGAAACCCTGTCTTGAAAAACCAAATAAAAAACAACAACAACAAAAGTTTCTATGGACTGATTACAGTAACCTACATGTGAGAACAGACCACAGCTGGCCAGATGCACACAGCTACTTACACTTCCTTTCTCTGAACTGCCTGCCTGCCCACTTCACAGCTGCAGGATAGCAGCCACCACTAGATTTAAGAGGACAGTGAGGACAGTGACGTTCACAATCAGCTCAACCTTTACAACCAGTACGCAGTTTTTTAGCTTTCCTGTGGTCAGACTTCTCGTCTCTGAGATAAGACTCTCCTTAAGACTGTGCCCACAAATCTCAAGAATATCTTGTGCTGTGGTGATGACTGTGAGCTGACATTCTGCTTGTACAGTACATTCCTACAGATAGCACACACAAAGTTGTATTCACTTCTCTTTCCCACTAGAAAGTAATTTCATTGTTCTAGTTAACCAAATTTCTATTTAAAGACCTGGGAGACACATGTTCCTGAGCACATGTATGCATACAAACACTATACTACACACACTGTATTATTTACTGCTATGTTATTGTGATCAAATCTCAAACATTTTAAAGGAGAAATGACTAATTTTGGCTCATGGTTTCAGGAAGACTTCAGTCTGTCATGGTGGGAAAGTTAGATATGGCAGAAACATAGAAGTTCCTCATATCCCTAAGCACCGAGGAAGTCAGAGGCAGGACTATCATCTTACAAAGGTTTCCATTAGTGGCCTATTTCTACCAGCCAGGCCCCACCTCCTAAAATCTCCACAGCTTCCCAAAACAGTGGCACCCACTGGGGAACAAGCTCTTAAAACATGTGCCCATGAGGGACATTCTAGACCCCAGACCTAACAGCTGCCTTGAAGAACAAATAACCCATACATTACACCACCAGCTGGCTCTTTAATTTCATAAAAGCCATCTTTAAGAGAACAACATTACATAAGGTCACATACATCCTAGGTTGAAGGTGAGTGAGGTCTTTGCGTAGCCAGCCCATGATGACCTGGAGCTACTGAATCTTCTGCCTCTGCCTCCCAAGTGCTGATACTACAGGCATGTGCTGTCATTCCTGGTTTATGGGAAGTTGGGATTAGCTTATGGCTTTGTTTAAACTAGGCAAGTATTTTAGCAGCTAGGCTATATTCCTAGTGCCTCTAAGGATAATTCTAAATGGCCAACTTAACCTAACTTTTTAAAAATGTACATAAAATAATGTCTTTGAGAGATGGGGCTACAGCAAACTCAAACCAATTTCTAAACTTGAGAAATATATTATTAGTTTTATATAAGAGAAAATACTAATAAAAAGCAGTAAATTAATGTTAAACAGTTAAAAATAGAAGACAGTTAAGGAATAGACCAAATTATAGAGGCAAAATTTTAAAGTATACCAAGTAGAACCATGATCATAATTTAAAAAAAAAAAAAAAAAAAAAGCCTGATTCACAGACTAACTTCTTATGCATCAGCACAACTAGCTCAAAACTTCAGGAGAGGGTTCTAAAGGGGTCCAAGGACTGTGATCCATTCACAACAAAATAACAAAAGTCAAAGAAATAACTTTAAGATTTATGTGCAGTATCCACACTGAGAAAATGGCCATGCCCCGTGCTACATAACACAACCCTGTCACAGATAAAGAAATGTGTTCAACTAGCATGCTTCCGGCCTGAACAGGAAAATAAGTGTGAGGAAATTCACAAGGTACAATCGTAAGACCACAAGAAGAAAATGGAGGTGCTTTCGGAATGGCTTAAATGGGTGGGAGAATACAAAACCTGAAGCCGGCCCTGAGTGGAAACACTCACTTCTCTCTACCAGGTTGATGGCAGTTCTCCTCCTGTGGGAGAATCAAATCAGACCGGGGGGGGGGGGGGGGGGGGGGGACGACACTTGACAGTAGCTATTTTATGTGGAAAAATCAATACTTCAAAATAGATAGACCCAATCTCGGTGATAAAATTTTCCCCACCATGAGTTACAAAGTTTATAAATGTATTTTCAAGTTGTGTGTGACAACATCAGCAGCTAGATCTAAAAAAAAAAAGCTTTACAAACTTATGTGCAGTGATTAAGACAATAGAAGGTAAGAATTTTTAACTGATGCAACAGAGAAAGTTTAATAAATGCTTCCTGGAATAATTCATTACATGAAAGGGGAAATATAACTTTAAATGGTGTATGTGTGATGAGACCCAGGCCAATGGCTCATGTCTGCAATCCCAGCACTCAAGAGGTTGAAGCTTGAGAATCAGAGAAATCCAGACTAGCCTAGGTCTACACAATGAGGTCGGCATTAGTCTAGACTACAGACCCTATTTCTCTATTTCAGAACAGGAGAGAGGGATGTTAAGAGTTGGCGTGTACCTCATTGGTAGAGCCCTTGCTTAGCATGTTCAAAGTCCTAGGTTCAATTACTAGTACCATCAAAAAAAGTTGGCAAATTATGACATGAAATAATGAGACAGAAAGAAGTGGGTAGTGCTAGGAATACAGAGACTTCCCTCGAATGTGTGAGTTCACATGTCCTGTGTTCACTCTCCTGTAAGGATCAGGGGGATGGATATAGGATCTCTCCTAGTGAGTGTCTGTCAGCTTGACACAGCCCAAAGTTATCTCAGAGAACCTTAGTCTGGGGATTGCCGGGGTAATACTGGCCCATGGGCACATCTGTGCAGTATTTTCCTGATTGCTAATTGATGTAGGAGGGGCCTGAATGCTGCAGGCAGTACTGACCCTAGGCAGGTGGTCCCAGGCCATAAAGAAAGCTGAGCAGAAGCTAATGAGGGCCAGAGTTCCTGGAAGTGTGAGCCAGATAAGCCCTTTCCTCTGCTAAATTGTCTTTGGTCAGAGTGTTTTTAATAACAGCAACAGAGAGCAAACTACAAAAGGATCCCTCAGAGTTTCAAAGAACATTTCAAGTTTTTGTTTTCCTAAGGATCAGAGTGCCAGAATGATCTTTGTCTATCACACAATAAGGCTGGAGAGGTATACAATATTCCAACTTCTAGAAGAAGCCAGGAGTGAAGTTTCATACCCAATGGACAATGACATTGATCACCTAAAGCAACCCTGGAAACAAATCCCAGGTCTGCCTCCCATCAACTGCGAACCATAGTGCTCTCTCAAGCTCTCACTGATATCTTTTCTCTTGCTGCCTTCCACACACACCCTTTAAGCTTTCTATGGTATATCACCAGCTCACCACTGAATGCATTTTGTTTGTTCTGTTAATTCTGAGATCGGCTCACTCTAGCCTAGGCTGCCCTACAGCTCCCAGCCCCTGAGATTACAGGCTTAATAGATGTTTGACTGTGGTAAATCAATGCTAATCAAACTGAATTGCTACTTCAAGTTAAAATAAAAACAAGTTAGGTTCCTGTGAGATCCTTTTCCTGCACTTAACTTTCCATCTATAGTCACAAACTCCACATCCATTAAGTTATAAACTATTGAGCCTCCATGGGCATTCCTGATGCTTCTGCAATGTGTGCAAACATAAACACATTAACCAGCTATTTATGGAAATAATATTTTTAACATATTAGAGCACAGTTTTTAAATTCCAAAACCTTAAAAATGGGGCCTAGTTCAGAAATCCTGTATTGATTTTGAGTTAATAGCATTCATTAATACATATTATATGTATATGAATGTCTTCAAAGACCTAAATGCAAAACCTAAAATTCTTTATAAAAAAAAAAAAATAGGGTGAAAGAATTCAACACCTGATACAGGCTCACATTTTCTGGGTAGGATCCTAGAGCACAGTAAACAACAGTAAAAAACTGGCAAATGAGATTCCATCAGACTGAAATGCCCCTGCACAGCCGAGGGAGGAGAGGTCTAAAAGACAACGACAGGATGGGCAGAGTCCTACCAACTCCCACTTGACAAAGAGTTAATATCCAGGATTCTTAAGGAGCTCAAAGAATTTAGCAAAACAAGTAATCTAACCAAAAATATAGGCAAGTGGTCTGAACTTCCCTAAAGTACAAATAGCCAACGGAGATGAAAAAATGTTCAATATTATTAGCCAGCTAGTAAATGCAAATCAAACCAGAAAGTGATGTCTTCTGAGTCCAGTCAAAATGGCTATTACCAAAATAAACAAGTACATAAATAAATGCTGGGGTGGAGGTGAGAAAGATCTCTCTCATACTGTTGTTGAGAATGTACATTAGTGTAACCACAATGGAGAAAAGTATGGGTACCCCTCTCCAATAAAACCACTCAAAATAGATTTGCCATATGATCCCACAATCCCACTTCTGGGCATATGTCCAAAAGAAATGAAATCTGCATATCAAAGAGACACCTGCCTTCCCATGTTCACTCCAGTACTATTCACAAGTGCCAAGATACAGAATTAACCAAGCTGTCCGTAGCAGATGAATGGATAAGGAAAGTGGAAAGTATGTACACACAGTGAAATTTCACTCAGCCATAAAGAATGAAAGCCTGTTACGTATAGCACAGCAGACAGGACAGGGGACATTAGGCTCAATGAAATAAGCCAGACACAAAGCAAGGAGCAGCACCCACCTTCTCTCCTGTGGGGAGACTGAAAGAAAGATGAAGGATGGATTGCTAGAAATTGGAAGGGGAAGGCAGAATGTGTGCATGCAGGAACCTTATTAATATCACTATTAATACATGTTAATAATCCAATTTAAAAAGGAAAATAGTATAGGCGCTGGCAACAGAATTCCCTTTGCATCTTCTTTACATACATAACAGTATTATTAGTAATAAGAGTAACAAGAAATTTTTAAGCTCTTACAGTTTATGAGGGATAGTCACATACATGACCTCATTTAATTCACATTTTTTAAATTAAGATTCATTTTTATTTATGTGTATGTATGTGTCTGTGGGTACATAAGTGTATGTGCAGGTGTCCTGAGAAACCAGAAGAGGGAGTGTGATTCCCCTAGAGCTGGAGTTACAGGCACTTGTGAACCACTCCACAAGGGTACTTGGTGTAGGAACCAAACGCCCATCTTCTAAGACAGTAACAATCCTTTAAAAAAATTTAAAAAAAAAAATTTAAAAAAAGTTTTGTGTATTTTATGTATACAATGTTCTGCCAGAAGAGGGCGCCAGATCTCATTATAGATGGTTGTGAGCTACCATGTGGTTGCTGGGAATTAAACTCAGGACCTCTGGAAGAGCTGCCAGTGTGCTTAACCTCTGAGCCATCTCTCCAACCTGCAGCAAGTGCTTTTAATGACCAGGTTCTCTCCACAGGCCCCGATTCCTATTTTTTCACAAGAGTTGTATTATGCCAATCTAATAATAAAAGAGAAAATGAAGGTCAGAAGGTAGAGTTGCCTGCTTAAGTTCACACAATTGATGACAGAAAGTTTGACTCTCTTCATGCCCCCTATAAACTGGCACCTTTTTGTGGGATTGAGGTCTCTAACTAGGCATTCCTCCTGCTTTAAGATTCGAAATCTACCATATTGTAGTTCAAATGTTAAAATTTATATTGCTAAACCAACTTGTTTCCACACATGAGCTTTCAAAAAAAATGTAATATATGCAGAGCATAGAAAACATTACTCAAATTAATTCAGCTTCTGTTGATCTTAATTTCCATAAGGAAAACAAAACATTTCCATATCAAAAATGTTCTGATGAATTCATTCTTGAATGTAACAATATGCAAATTAAGTTAACACATTTCCCATTCATTCCTATACAGAACAAACAGTGGGAGTGACTGTGCACATCTGTAATTCCCATTCTCAGAGGCTGAGGCAGGAATGAGGCAGGATGATCACCAATTCAAGGGATGCAGAGAGGTTCTGAAGCCAGCCTGGGCTACACAAGACCCCGTATTAGAAAAAAAACCCACATAAACAAAAGTAATTTAAACACCAACTCACTCCGTTGTGTAGGAGGGATTAACAGACTTTTCTGTAAGGAGCTCAAGCCTTTCTAGTGCACCTGTTCACCACTCTCTCTGCAGAAGGAAGAGGCAAAGGCGCATTCCAACGAAAGTTCATGGATAAAAACAAGGGCTGCAGTTTGTTGGCACCCACCAATAACCAAAGCCTTGCAGCAAAGCAAATTGATTTGTATGCGCACACAGGCTCCAAAGCCAGCACTTCCGGCTTTCAAAGGGAAAGGCTCACTAAACCATGTAAGTGAAAAACCCCTCAGCGGTCCCCCCTTCCTTAAATCTCAACCGTTATTGTTCCTTCTTTTTTTTTTGGGGGGGGGGGGACAGATTACTGTGTAGCACTGACTGGCCTGGAACTTATTATGTAAACCAGGTTGGCCTCAAACTCACCTGCCTCTGCTTTCGAGTATGCTGGCATTAAAAGCATACACCACACCAACTGGCCCTAAACATTATTTTCCACAAAGAAAAACCATGAAACCAGGTATTGTGGCCTACTGTTGTAATTCCCACAATTCCAGAGGTTGAGGAGCCTGGGTTCACTATTAGGCTGGGCCAGATAATGAGACCCTGTCTTTCCCCCCACAAAAAAAAGAAGGAAAATAAAACAATAAGATATGAAAATAAACAAGAAAGTATAACTCATATAGGAAAAACAGTCTATGGGCAAGCTCAGAGCTGGATTTACTAGGCAAAACAATTATGTTTGAAGAACTAAAAGTCTAAGGAGCTAAAAAGAAGCATGAGAGCCACATCTCCTAAAATAGAATGTATCAGGGAGGAAACAAAAATATAGTAAGGAACCAAGGGGAAGTTCTGGAGTTGAAAAGCAGCAGATTCCATCGGCTGAGGCTGCAGAGAGCTCGGTCCATCCATCTACAGAACCCTGAAAGTATATGTGATACAATCATGCATACAGATGCATGAACACTTAGAGTTCTGGGAGGATCACAGGTCTGAATGAATGAAAATGTGCAATTCTCACAGCTCAGTGGAAAACCTAAGAGAAAGTAAAAAATAAAACATCTGAATTGATGTACATCACACCTCAGTGCCGTGCTCTTTCAGGACCAGAATCTTTTAAAAGCATGAGAAATCTATCTTCCTCTTCAAGGGGCACCAAGAAGCGTAACAGCAGATTTCTGATCAGAAATAATGAAAGACAAAAGGGAACTGGGTGGCATTTTCAAAATACTGAAAGAAAAACGGTCGGATACTAAGTCTATATCCAGACACAACTATTGAAGGATAAAAGAAAAACTGAGAAATCACCACTGGTAGACCTTTGCTTCAAGCAGTAGGAAAGAAGGTTCTCGGAATAAAAAGAAAGCTTACAGGACAGTAACTTGAACATAAAGAGCTACTGACCACCAGGAACTGTTTGCTACATAAACAGAAGACTAGAAATGTAGCTCTTAAGAACAGCATGAAGCAATACTTAGAAGTCCATGCCAGCAGGCTTAGAGGTGTAAAGATGTGTATGACAAGACAAATAAATCAGACTGGCACGCAAAGCTTCCAGGAGCAAAGCTTTTCACAGAACTGCAATCCAAGCAGCACTAATCTCAGCTAGATTGCTACACATTAAGATGTTAGTTATAATTCTCTAAGTCATCACTAAGAAAATTACTCAAAAAATAAATAACAAGGGGTTAAAATGGTGTTCTAGGAATCATGTGTTTAGTGAAATGAGGCAGGAAAAGGGAAATAGATGAGCAGAAATACATGGCAAAATGGAAGCCAAAAGCTTAAATGGCAGCACACTTAAATTCCACATTTTTAATACACACATTTAGTATAAATGGATCAAACTCTGACAAAAAGCAGAGAGTAGGTTGTTTAAAAATATCATGCACCAGGCGGTGGTGACGCACACCTTTAATCCCAGCACTCAGTAGGCAAAGGCACATGTTATCTCTGTGAATTCGAGGCCAGCCTGGTCTACAGAGAGTTCCAGGACAGGCTCCAAAGCTACACAAAGAAACCCTGTCTTGAAAAACAAAAAACAAAAAGAAAAAAAAATCATGCATCTATATGTTCAGTATAAAAAAACAGATATTTCAAAATCAAATAAATTAAAGGCACATGGTTGAAAATATATACAACATGCACAAAGTTAGCCACACTAGCTATGTAAAAGTGAAAACTGATAGTGGAGACAAAGGCCACTCTGTAATGATAAAGGAGCCACTCTATTAGGAGGTCATGGTAATTACAGACCAAATGCACCAAACAGACTCCAAGACATGAAACAAATGGCAAAATCAACAGGGGAGTGCTTCAACAATAACTGAAGTTCTCATGCCTCCACTCTCAATTTTAAAAATGACCAATCGGCAGGAACTCAACAAGGAAACAGAGTGACCAATATTATAAACCAATCAGCCTGATACAGCTATGGACTGCTCCTCCCAACAGCAGCAGATTCACATTTCAGGAAAGTGCACACAAAGCACTGCAGCCCACAGTACACGCTGAGCATTAAAGCAGCCTCATTAAGTTTAATAGGCAAATGCCATACCTGTGCCTTCTTTATTGCAATGGATTTATAAAAGAGAGCAAGAGCAACTTTGTGGAAAGCATTAATATATGGGCATTACTAAATAACCAATGAATCAGGGGGAACCAACAAAAGAAATTTGGATACTTTAAGATGAATGCAAAATGTGACACCCAGAACGAACAGGATGCAGCCAAAAGCAGTGCCTAGAGAAATTAATATCCTGTATTTAATATCACTTGTATTATCATATTCAATCTTAAGCCATCTCCTTGTAATTAAAAAGTATTTAAATGTAATTTAATAATGAGAAGACATCCCAACAAATGAATGCTCCATAGCATCTATTTTTTTGCTGCTTTAAAAATGAGCTATTTTGATACTTGAATATTTGATTACATTAAAAATTATTTTCCAAAGATAGATTGGTAATGGAATTGTTTAGTCAACAGGTAGGATTTATAGGATGTGGCAGAATATCTATGATCCCAGTACTTAAAGGTCTGAGGCAGGAGCATTGTGAATTCAGGGCCAACTTCAGCTACATGTCCAGACTCTCTCTCAAAAAACAAATAACAAGAAAAGTAGATCTTTCTATGGCTGGCTGTAGCAAGCAAGCCCAACTGCAAAGCTATGATCAACACAGACCATTCTGGTAATCCCTGTAAAAGAGGATGGAGCGGAGGGTACTGCGACTCCAATGTGCCTGAAGAAACAGGCATAGGAAAGGGGAAGATGGAGCCTAGTGCGTTCTTGCCTTTCCAGTTTTGCTTATTGTATTACAAGAGGACAAGGTGGGATGTGCCTTTCCACGGAAGAAAAAAATTACATCTGATCAAATCTGTTGATGGGAAGGAGAGATAGATACTGGTTCACAGGTCCTCATGGCAACAGAGTAATGCCACTAATGATGATGATGACACCTCTACCAGTGTTCACAGACAGATCCGTGACTAGCAGGACTTAGCACTTAATACCCGTAAGTTTACATTAGGCACATAGCATCAGCTAGAGCTTAAAAATGAATCAAAACAGGAAACCCAGCAAAAAACAAATACGGAGGCCAGCAAGATGGCCCAGGGGGTATAGACACCTGCAGCTAAGCCTAATGACCTAAGTTGGATCCCTGGGACCCAAATGGTTAAATGAGAGAACTCCCTAAAGCTATCCTCTGCTCTTCACACAGGATATATAGCATGCATACACCACACACACACACACACACACACACACACACACACACACACACACACACACACACACACCTTGTACACACACAATTTTTTTTAATTATTAAATATAGGAACGAATAAATACTGAGAATACTATTATAAGTTCTTCAAATACATACACCCCACCCACACACACACACCATCTTTTATGCGGCAGGTGTTTCTCTATTATAGCAACCAGGCATGCAGTCACACACAAAACAAAGTTCTTGCTCCTGTGAGTTTACATTCTTACACTGAGAGAGGTTTGGGAACCAGCCAAGTGCACAAATCTGTAAAAGGGCAGGGTAGTGGTATGTGCTGTAAAGATAAATAAAACAGAGTAAGGCAGAGATTATGTAAGAAAGGAAGGTCCCTCGGAAGACAAGACATTGAGATACATGGAAATGCAGTGGGAGCTAAGCAAGAGCTGGGGGAAGGTTCCAGCAAGAATAGCCACACGGGGCTCTAAATTGGAGCTGGCCTCGGAGTACCATGCACAATAAAGAGGACTCAGTGTGGTGGGGTGAGCAGCAAGGAGCAAGGCAGCAGGCAGTCAGGTTCAGAGTCCTGTAGACCAAACAAAAGCTTGGGTCTCATTCCAGGGAGATGAGATGGGCCTGGCAACTTCCTAGGAGTACTGGGATGTGTTTTCTGTTTCCAGCCCTCACTCTGGCTGAAGGGCTGTGTGTGTTGGCCTCCATTGTGGTGGTAAGAGCAGTGAGAAGAGATTGGAGGCCAGCAAGAGGCCTTATCACAGTCAGGAACAAGACAGAGGTACCGGAGTTCAGGAAAGGGGAAGGTGAAAGGCTGCTTGGGCAGGACTGGAAAAGCCAGACGCACAGCTGGGTCAACAGAGATGAGGCTTGAGGCAGACAGACAGAGGGGACCTCCCCAAGGACACATGTGTGTGCAGCCTGAGCCCCTCCTGTCCTCCTCTCCCGCGCCTCACATACAGTCCCCCTAGTTGTCCTACGAGGTGCTCAAGGAAAGTTCTGGCTGTCCCTTTAGTGTCACAAACCTTCCAAAACGACATGGTTTGCTACAGAGTGGGCGGTGGTGGCGCACACCTTTAATCCCAGCACCCAGGAGGCAGAGGCAGGCAGATCTCTGTGAGTTCAAGGCCAGCCTGGTCTACAAAGTGAGTTCCAGGACAGGCTCCAAAGCTACAGAGAAACCCTGTCTCGAAAACAAACAAACAAACAAAATACTACCCAGCGCTATGTCATTTCCAGTGTCAGAACCTGGCTTTGGTAATAATTATTTATAATTCTAAAGAAAACCATACTGAGTTGAAAATCTTAGAGATTTCAGAACTGGACCTTGAGATTCCTCTAAGAACTGCCCTGAAGGACCCCTCCAGTCTATATAAAAACACAACTCTCACCTCAAATGGAATAAGAGATAGTTTATTCTGGAGCCAAATATAAAGAACCATGGCCAGTGAACACAGATTTGGATCACTCCAAATTTCATGTTCCAGCATGGAAGCAGTTTAATGAAGTTTTTATAGAAACAAGTTTTATGGAACAAAGACAGCCATAAATCAAGTTTGCATTTTAAATAATTTGGTGGGTATATTGGGTGGATGGGTTAAAGCAAAGCAGAGAAAAACCCTTACATGGTACCTGACAGCATTCTTTACCCTTTGTTTGGTAGAAACTAGGGATCTGTTTATGCATTACAAAGGATTTGCATCTGTTAATCACAGAAGGGTTAGATCCAACATGGAGGTAAGTAAAGAATGGCTTTGGGGGGCTAAGAAGAGCTCATGATGAGCTGTCACTTGTTGCTGGACCTGCAGCATTGCAACCCCTCCACATCACTGCAGTTCTAATCAACCAGCTTTGCAGACACAGCTTCTTCTTTCCAGGAATTCTTGTTCACACTCTCGTGTTTTTCTCCCTGGGACATCATCTCTAAGAAGTGACCTGCAGGATCCTTTCATTTCTTCTCTCACATCATCTCTAGGAAGCAGCCTGCAGGATCCCTCCTCCCTTTCTTCTCTCACTTGACCCTGGAGTCTCTCATCCTAACTCTAACCTTACAACCATTTTCCTACATCTGCACTGTGCCGTGAAGGAATGGCACCTTAGCATGGTTTACTCCTTTCCATTTTTGCCGTCACACCCTTCTAACAGACACAAATAGCTTTAAGTAAGTATGTTATCTAATGAGACCTCAAGAACCAATACTTCAAACATAAGAATATTCACATCCTAGAACAGTCAATGAAACCAGAGAAGCAGTTAGCTGAGCTAATAATGCTCTGAGGAAGCTCTCAGTACTTTCCAGAATGCAGCCTAGAGTTGAACCAGATTGTACTTCATCTACATTATTCAAAACCAAAATTATATTTGGGATGAGGAAGGAATCTGCAATGAAATGCATACCAAACACCAAACACCCACCCCGCCTACCCCAGCACACATTCAGCAGACAGACTGTACACTGGGCTCAGCAGCCCCTCCACTGTGTCTAGCCATCTGGATCATCTGCACACGCCCTCTCTAATTCCAAAGCTGTGTGTGGTTTGGGGCATTCAGGACTTTGACGGACTCCTCCCTTACAAGGTTCTTTCTCCACACTGCAGTTGGACATTGTTGGACAATTATTATAACTGTAATGGGTTCTGTGTGTTTATACTTGCCCAGAACTAAACAATGACTTTATCCATGCACAGTTAATCTACTCAATAAATATGTTCAGGTAAAGCAATTTCTAACGGGGGTGGGGGTTGGGGGGTGTCAAATTGGAGCAATCCAAAACAGCATGCTGTGTGCAGATATGAAAGTTTTCCATCAAGTTTAAATGACTCCTACGTGCTGTGCAAGATCCTCAAAATACTTGAATCAAGGATAGTCTTTATAGACTACTGAATGAATATACCATTTCTGAGTTTCTGGGTGTTTTTT
The DNA here is from genome assembly GCF_049852395.1 of Peromyscus maniculatus bairdii. Taxonomy (NCBI): domain Eukaryota; kingdom Metazoa; phylum Chordata; class Mammalia; order Rodentia; family Cricetidae; genus Peromyscus; species Peromyscus maniculatus. Next base: position 68,594,888 of record NC_134852.1, on the reverse strand, counting down.
TTTTTTTTCCCCCTGAGACAGGGTTTCTATATGTAGTTTTGATGCCTGTCCTGGATCTGGCTCTGTAGACCAGGATGGCCTCAAATTCACAGAGATCCACCTGGCTCTGACTCCTGAGTGATGGGACTAAAGGTGTGCGCCACCACCCCCCAACATTTTTCTGAGTTTCTGGAACTCTCAGGATGTGCCAGTGGTTGAGTCCAGCTAGCCTGCACTCACAAATCCTTGTATATGTATAGAAAAAAAGCAATGCCATGTATTTCTAAATAATCATCCAAGCACCTGCCATTAATAATTCATTATTTGCTACCAAAGAAGAACACTGAAAGACAAAGGAGGAGAGGGAGGAAGGAAGGAAAAGAAAGAAAGAAAGAAAGAAAGAAAGAAAGAAAGAAAGAAAGAAAGAAAGAAAGGAAGGAAGGAAGGAAGGAAGGAAGGAAGGAAGGAAGGAAGGAAGGAAGGAAGGAAGGAAGGAAGGAAGGAAGAGAAGGAAAGAAAGAAAGAAAGAAAGAAAGAGAGAGAGAGAGAGAGAAAGAAAGAAAGAAAGAAAGAAAGAAAGAAAGAAAGAAAGAAAGAAAGAAAGAAAGAAAGAAAGAAAGAAAGAAAAAGAAAAGAAGGGAAGAAGGGAAGAAGGGAAGAAGGGAAGAAGGGAAAGAAAGAAAAGATCCACGGTAGAGATTTTCAAGTGTCAATAACAGTCTATGGTGACTGTGCTGTGCTGTGCTGTTTATGGCCCCTCAATAACTGATGTTCATCTGGAACATCAGAATGTGACCTTATTTGGAAACAAGGCCTCTGCAGATGTGCGCTTCTAAGATGAGGTCATAATGGATTAAGGTCAGCCATGTATGAGAGAAACTTAAACTATAGTGATACATCCAACAGACAGAGACAGTTTCTTCTGAATGCCTTCTGGGAGCAGGGTCCTTCCAACAATGGCTTGCAGACCTGCAGCCACCAGAACAGAGACAATTTCTGTGGCTGTAAGGCATCCCTAGGACTCACATTCAGCAGATGGGAATCTGTGTGCTACTCTTCCCACCCAGACCACAGGCCTCAATCCAGCAGAAGCCCTGGATCACACCTTGCTGAGGCACAGCACAACAAAGTTTGAAGCTGCAGATCCTTCACACGTGACATTACCCACGTGCCTAAGGGAGGAAAGCAAATGAGCAAAAGATGGCATCACTGAGAAGCTGCAGTGACGTCACTCAGCAACCAGCCAGGGAAGCACAGTACTAGAAACTAACTGGACAGAATCAGTCATTTGACAAGAGACCACATCTGCCAAACTTTCATCTTCCCCTGAAGTTGGGAAAAAATATATATGCTGTTGACTGGCTAATGCAGGTTATTTTAGGGTAGAGCAAACACTTAAACTCTATTGTTAGCAATTTCAATGTAAAAAAAAATAGTTATCAATTATGTGATGATTAACTATCCCACAATGTATACCTACTTCAAAATGTCAAGCTGCACACCATCTTCATTCACTAAGAAAATCAATTAATAAAAACATTTTAAAATTGTACACTATCTGCCAGACATGATGGCGTGTTGTCTGTAATTCCAGCACTCTGGAGACTGAAACTGGGCAGCCTAGGCTACACAGCAAATTCATGAGACTCCAAGAAAGAAAGAAAGAAAAAAAAAAAGACAGACAGTTCATGCAATATGAAAGCTTTTATTTTCTTTATTTTTTTGAGACTCTGTCTTAGTATCCTAAGTTGACTTTGACTTGCTATGTAGACAAGGAGGACTTTGAACTTTTGGTTTTCCTGACTCCACTTGCGAAGTACTGGATTATAAACCTGTGCCACTATGGCCCGTTTCTTCAGTACTGGGGATTGAACCCAGGCTAGCTGCCATGTTAGGCTGGCACTCTACCAACTAAGCTACACCATTAGTCCAGGAAAGTATTTTTTCAAGTCATATCTAAACTGCGATTTATATTTACTAAAATAAAATTACAACTAAGTTAATAAAATTAAAAAGGGAAAATGAGTAGGCATTCCTCCTAAGTACACAAGTCGGCAGTGGCCAGTAAATAATGGGGTGCTCAGTATCATCAGCATTGAGGAAACGTGGCAAAAATCAGTCACAATAAAGAATTAATTCATATCTCATAGAATACCTACAGTCAGGAAGTCGGGTAAGCATTAGCAAGGGCATGCAAAATTTAAACCTCATCTGCTCCTGTCTTATTACCCATCAACTATAGCCCAAAAACTATAGGAATAATTCCCAAATTTCAAATCACATGCCATTCTGAGTAAAATAATATCTAACAATTGCCCCACTCCACATGTCCATTCTACAGAGCTGACCCGTGTTAGTCACTTAGAGGTTGGGTCAGTCATCAGATCATACGCTTGTGACATCACAGTGCTTGTGTCCTCTTGAAAGCTCTGACTGACAAGCTGTGGCATGTTCCATTACATGAAATGATGAAAGCTTACCATAGCTATATGTGTATAGGAGAAACTCAGGACACACAGGGTTGTGTACTACCTGTACTTCAAGTATCAGCAATGAGCCTTGCAACATGTGCCTGCAGATAGGAGGGGGCTTCCGTACTCCACTTTAACACCCTTCCCATTTCCTGTCCTATTCCTGTTCTCTCTGTCCCAGGTAGATCTCCTTGTGACCTTTTTGTGTACCCTTCCTCTTTGTCAGTTCTCTTCCCTTTTGAACTTCCTTTTGGTTGTCTGGACCATTTTGTACTTAATGGGTCTCAGCTGGCAAATACAAAGCTCCTGACCACAGAAAGAACAGGACCAGCATCAAAATTAAGGCACCAATTGTGGGAACACAGAAGCCAGGCCATCACATGTGGATGTACTGCAACCATGACCCGCCTACCTATTCAGGCACTGAAATTTCTCCAAGGCCCAGCACAGACCCTACCTTCCCCAGGACATTTTCCTCAGACGAAAGTATATCAGAATAAAGTAAAAAGAGGTTTGGAAGTGTACCTCAATGATAGAGCACTTGCCTTAGAATGTGTAAGGCCCGGGGTTCAGTCACCAATACCTCAAAATATATATCTAAAGTATCCAACATAATGAATCTACACAGTAAGATGATTCACTAGCAACAGGCAGATTAACATATCCAGCATTCCCATTTTGTTACTGTTATGCTTTTTTCCCAAATACACTCTTTTAACAAATTTCCAGTATACAACATACTATTACTAAAATATTGACCATAAATCCCACATATTGTCTATTATACACTCTGATCTCCCCCATTTCAATGCAGCACCATCCACTGTAGCCAAAATATGAAAAGAACCTAAGTGTCCATCAATTGATAAGAGAGAAAGTATGGCTTCTATACATAGTGAACTCAGCCTTTAAAAAGATGGAAAATGTTATGTCAAAAAATCAAATGGTATCCTATAGATATGTATCTATTATCAAAAAAAAAGGGAAATTCTGACATTTGTTACAAAATAGATGAGCCTAAGAATTAAGCCAGGCACAGCAAGACAAATACCATATAATTTCACTCATAAGTAGAATTTAAAAAATAAACCTAACTCAAATATACAAAAATAGCAAAAGGGTGGCTCAGAGATATAAGAAAAGGGTACTAAGAACCTGCAATAGTTAACCACAGAAAGAGAAAGCCAAGGAAAGGATACCAGAGGCCACAGAGACAGGCATCACTATGATTTGTACTTGTAAGAGTGCAAACCTACTGTCCTCCTCATCTAGAGCTACCAGGAGTCTACCTCACTTGACAGAAGCAGCTAACCACAAGGAAAAGCACTTTACAAGTGTACTCATCCAGACACACAGGTTTTCCAGGTCCACTGGACCTGATTCACCTAACAGAAACTGTGATACAGGCAGAGTATCCTTTACCCAGAATGCTTGGAACCAGAAGTGGCTCACATTTAAATGCTTCCGATTTGGGAATATTTATGTGTGTGTAGCCACTACACTATTGTGATACATCTTGGGAATGCCACCCATCCTAGCTTGATTTCTATGGGTGTGGTTAAACACTCTGACCAAAAGCAACATGAGGAGGAAAGGGTTCATTTAGCTTATACTTCCATGTCAGTTTGTCACTGAGGAAAATCAGGACAGAAACTGAAGCAGAAACCGTGGAGCAAGGTGCCTCCTGGCTTGCTTACTGGCTCATACCCAGAGAGTTTTCTTTCTTTTTGAGAAAGTCTATTTCTTTAGTTTACTTTATGTGTGTGGGTATTTTACCTGAATGTATGTCTGTGCAGAATATGCATGCAGTGCCTACAGAATCCAGAAGAAGGCAACAGATGCCCTAGAACTAGAGTTATAGTTGTGAGCTGCCATATAGATGCTGGGAATGGAACCAGGGACCTATGGAAGAGCAGCCAGATGTAGTGGATAGCTGTTCCAGCTTTGATCTGGAACTACTACCCCCATTGAGGCTTCGGTAACTGTCACACCTACAAGGCGGGGCCAGGACAGGAGCCCTTAAGACCTGAGATCTGGATGTGTCGGCTCTCTTGGTTTCTGGATCCTGGATGCTGGAGGTAGACAGAGCAGAGTTCTCCAGAGAACACGGCTGGACTGTACTACACCTTTCCCAGACCCTGTAGCCTATCCCTTTACTTGTAAGTTACCCCACAAAATAAACCTCCCTTTTAACTACGTAGAGTTGCCCTAATACTACAACCAATAGCCAGTGTTCTTAATGGCTGAGCCACCTCTCCAGCCCCTCAGCTAGCTTTCATACACAACCTAGGCCCAAGGGATGGTGCTACCAACAGTGGGCCAGGCCCTCCCACATCAGCCTGTCATGGACACGGATGGCAACAGACCAATAGAGTTGAGGTATATCTTCAAATGAGGTTGCTCTTCTGGGGTGATTCTGGGTTGTGTCAAGTTGACAAACAAAACTAACCAGCATAGCACCCAACTCTGAACTCCAAATGTATTTCTAATTCCCCAAAAAACACACAACCTGGAGGTTATTTTATTCAATATTTTAGTCACCTTCACTTTGACCATGAGTCTGCCAAATGAGGTCAATTATAAATTGTCTACTCCTGCCAAGTGGTGGTGGCACACGCCTTTAATCCCAGCACTTGGGAGGCAGAGGCAGGCAGATCTCTGTGAGTTCAAGGCCAGCCTGGTCTACAGAGCAAGTTCCAGGACAGGTTCCAAAACCTACACAGAGAACCCCTGTCTTGAAAAACCAAAAAAAAAAAAAAAAAGTCTACTCCCAGCATTTCCAACAACTGGATCCACAGCCCATGCTTGCAATCACAGCACTGGTGTGGTTGAGAGGAAAAGCATTGAGTTCAGGATTGAAACTAGCCTCCTGCATCGTCAGCATCTCAAAGGGGGAAGGGGTTTGGGGTTATACTTTGGGATTTTTGGACTAAGGAGATTCAACTACAGTTGTACTTTTTTGCAATTCACAACTCACATACTCAAAAATCAAAGTAAGCATTACTCTATGAAAGAATCCAAGAGGCTTGGGGAATATACTGCTCATCACCCTGCCTACAAACCCAGGAAGAAGATACTGGAACATTAGTCATCTGCCTAGCCATAAGTTTCCTTCAGGTCAATGGGGTATAGGTGCTGGACTGTGACATGGAAAGGGGTCCACTGTATATCCAGCCAAGTGATGGTGACAGTCAAACACCTAAAAGCCACTCCCTTGTGTGCCCTCCTAGCCACATATTAGTGTGAAAATCCACGAGGCCTCTCCTCACCTGGCTGTATGGTGTCCAAATTACAACCTCAGGGCTTGGCTTAGTTCTCCCAGCTATCCTTTCCATATTCAGTTTAGGATGGATTTTTTTTTTTTAATTAATTGAACACCTGTTATCATTCAACTTCAGAAAAAGTTTTTAATTCCTCTCATTCAAATACTAATCAGGCAAGTTCCAAGATCTGGCAAGTTCACAGCGTTATTATGGCTGTTAACTTGATGTCCTGCATCTTTAAAGTCACTTTGCAGTAAAGGCCCTTAGGGGTTTTGGGAGAGGCACCTCTCTAAGAATTGTGGATCTTGATAATAGTACTGTCTGTGGAATGTCCTTCAACTGTTTCCCTGAACAAACAAGTGAAGGACGGGAATTACTACAGAGCGCTATTGCCCCAACTAAAGCAGCCTTTCTCACCCTTGTTATCAGCAGCACTGTTTCAGAAACATCCTACACTGAGAACTTCCTCACCCTGCCCTGTGTGCAGTACACATCCATCTGCAAGTGTAGGTCTGTCTACCCGTAAGCTTTACATTTTAGCAATATCCCACAACACGGTAGTATTTCTCGATGAGTTCTGTGTCTCCCAGTAAGTGTGTAACAATATTACCTGGTGCCAGCGGTGGTTCATATTGCCCTCCCTTATTTGTAGTTACAACTCCAGTATCCAAAGCAAAGGGCTGTGCCATTCCTAAATCAACACAGGGATAATAAGCAGTGTTGAGTGTGTGCATTAGCACATTTCTCGAGACTCTAGTGATTTGACTTGTTCATAAAGGTAACATAGTCTGTGGGATGGCTCAGGGGTTATGGAGCTACCTGAAAGTGGATTTTGAACCCTGGAACCCACAGGAACAAATATGTTGTCCTTTGACCTATATAGAGTATGCAGGAGCATGAACATTCATTCACACACATGGGAGCATGCACGCACACAGATACACACTAAAAATGTAGTTTAAAATTTAGAAACAGTAAAACACAAGAAGATAGTGACAGCTACTCAAAATTCAACATTAACAAAACAAAGAATACAATTTGAAAACAGCCAAGACGTGGGATAGTTCCCTGAAGAAGACAAGGGTGGGACAAGGAAGGTCAAGGGTGTCATCCTACCCAGCTGGTGCCCTACTGTGGAATGTGACATGAAGTGCCCTGGATCTCCATGGGGCCACCACTGGATCCTTCTGTAAGATGTACTGTGAAAGCATTTGTCTACACCAGCAAGTGGTTCTGGTTCTGACCTCCTGTGCCCAGGTTGGATACACTTGGAGTGAGAACAGAAGCCTGGACAGTTGTCCCCAGGTCCTACAGCTTCCCTGACATCCCTTGGCTTTTTATTGTAGACTGTTGAATTACTTCCAAGGTCAAGTTGTATTTACAGGGAGGGACGGATTAAAGTGAATTGATACCATCTTGTTCTAGCACCAAAAGTCTCTGTTTTCATATTTTTCTGTGGTGAACTGACAGCAATAATAGGTCCAGCCCTCGGCTATCTACCTCAGTCTGGGGTGAGTCAGTTGCATTCCAAGTATCACCACCCCAGCCCACACTGGGGTGTGCTAAAGCTTCCAAAGATTGCAGCTCCACAGATGTTAAGATTAAGAGACTGGAGGAAACTCTTCAGTTCAAGACTGCAACTTAAGAGGGGTGGAGACTTGGCCTGGAGAAATGGCTCAGCACTTGCTATAAGAGCAGGAGAACCTGGGTTCAGATCCCCAGCACCCATGGAACCGTCACCTCAGCATGGCAGAGCAGAAGACTGGCTGTCTCAGTTACTCTTCTGTTGGTGTGATCAACCACTATGACCAAGGCAACTTCCAGAAGAAAGAGTTTGTTTGGGGCTTACAGTTTTAGAGGGTTTGAGTCCATGACCATCACAGTGAGGAACATTGCAGCAGGCAGTAGCTGAGAGATCACATCTTGAGACACAAGCACAAGGCAGAGAGAGCTCATTGAGAATGGCATGGGCTTTTGAAACTTCAAACTTCTCCAGTGACTCCAAGAAGGCCACAGCTGCTAATGATTCCCAGTTTCATCAACTGAGGACCAAGGAGTCAAACATTTGATCCTACAGTGGACCATTCTCATTCAAACCACCACACTGCTGGATCCTTAGGGATTGCTGGCCAGCCACTCTGGCCAATCAGAGAACTCTAGGTTTAATGACCGACTGTCTCAAAAAGCAAGGTGGAGAGTGAGAAAAGAAGACAACAAAGTTCACCTTGGGCCTAAGAGTGACTCACAATCACCTGCAGCTCCAGCTCCAGGGGTATCCTAAACAGCTAATCTCTGTGGACACTAGTTTTCACACATACACACACACAAAATTAAAAATAAAATACATATTTTTTTAATGAAGTATGGGGCTGGAGAATGGCTCAGAGGTTAAGAGCACTGGCTGCTCTTCCAGAGGTCTTGAGTTCAATTCCCAGCAGTCACATAGTGGCTCACAATTATCTCCATATAGACAGATGGAGGCTCTTGGGACACCAGGTGGGTATGCATGCCTCTCTGTGCATTGATCTGCCATATGCATCCTGCATCCCAGGAATAGCACTTTCCTAAAGCCTCTGATCCCTCCAGACTCCTAGTTACACAGCTGTTTCCAAATTCCTCTAAAAGCCTTCACCCCATGGATCTCCACCTCCTCTGTTTATCCATACAAAGTAATGCATGCATAAGCTGTGACACTGAGCATTGTCATTCCCTCTGAGTGTGATCATCCCTCCTACTGGCATCTTGGAGCAAAGAGTACCTTGGCCTGGTTCTAAGGTCTCTCTCTCTCTCTCTCTCTCTCTCTCTCTCTCTCTCTCTCTCTCTCTCTCTCTCTCTCTCTCTGTGTGTGTGTGTGTGTGTGTGTGTGTGTGTGTGTGTGTGTGTGACAGAGGGAAAAAGGGTTTCTTAACAACCCTTTGAGATACAACCTGAGAGTCACCAATGGAAAGACAATTATGGCTTCCTCTTCTTGCAGAAGCTTGTACTCACAACTGGCTGGATCTCCCCACCTGTTCTCCCTTAGGAAGCACATACCCCAAACCTGAGTGTGTCTCACGTCTTCCAAGTGTCTCTCTTTCTCTTAATCCTTGTTCTTAAGCACATACTGATGTAAAATTTCCAATTCTGTCTCATCATAATTGGTTAATCCTTAAACTCCTTCCAGCATGAAAGCCATATGCCCCAGTTTGGCCTGAGTCTAGGTCCCTAAAAGATTAGAAGACACTTCAGACCAATAAGGGTGGCAGTGTGAAGCTGTGTCTCTGTCCCCTTGGTATGGACAAGCACCTTGCTCACACCGTCCTAGATACGACCCCTGAAAATAGCATCAAAAACCAAATCCAAGCAAAATGTCTGCATGTATGAAAAGCATAGATAATCAAGGAGGTGCTTGCATAGCCATGTACACAGCAGCACTGATAACAACAGTCAAAAGTCAGTAGCAACTTTGCAAAACTCATAGCTAAGTAGACAAACAATGTGGCATATCCATAAAATAAAATACTATTTGGCCTTAAGGAAGCAAATGCTAACACATGTACAACATAGACTTTATGCTAAATAAATGAAATAATCCAGTAACAAAAACACAGACACTGTATGATTTCACCTACACAAGGTATTTCAATATTCACAAAGATATAAAGTAGAAGGTAGTTAACAGGGACCAGGGGAAGTGGGGGTGAGCTGCCAGCACTTAATGGGTACAGGGTTTCAGCTGGAAAATGTTCTGGAGATGGATAGTGGTGATGTCACACAGCAATGTGAATATACTTCCACTAAAAATAATAAAACAGTAAATGCCGTTTATGTATTTTCTGTTGTGAATTAACTTTTAAAAGAAAGCACAATAAAGAGCATGCTCGTGACAGATGGAGGCAGATACAGAGATCCACGGCCAGGCACCAGGCTGAGTTCTGGGAATCCAACTGATGAGAAAGAGGAGAGATTCTGAAGACGAGGGACGTCGAGACCATGATGGGAGGATGAGCAGAGATAACGGACAACACTAGTGGAAATCCATGACTGGTGGCTGTGGAGCCCCCATGCAACTGGACTAGGCCCTCTGGACACAGAAGACGGTTGTTTGGCTCGAACTGTTTTGGGGGCACCCAGGCAGGGGGATTGGGATCTGTCCCTCGTGCATGGGCAGGCTTCTGGAACCAGGTGCCTGTGGTATGACACCTTGCACAGCCTTGGTGCAGTGGGAAGGGGTTTGGACCTGCCTAGACTCAGTGAGCTGGGTTCTTCTGACTCCCCATGGGAGACCTCGATTTGGGGGATGTGGGAATGCGGGGTGGCTTGGGAAAGAGGGCTGGGGGAGGGAGAAGGGAGGGGGTGTCTGTGGATAGCATGAGGAGTGAGTAGAAAAGTTCTTAATAAAGAAAAATAAAATAAAATATAAACTTCCAGGCCAAAAAAAAAGAAAAAAGAGCATGCTCAAAGGACTCAGCCTCTCGGTGACAATGACAAGTCCTGTGTGTTTACATTATGTGTTGTAGGATGAAAGGGTGTGATGCTTAATATTGGTTATCAATTTGATTGGCTCTGGAATCAATTACTAGACAGGCCTCTGGGCAGGAGGGTCTGAGAGGGTATCTCCTGGAGGGATTTACTGAGGAACAAGCTCCTCCTCCAGAGTGAGCACTTATCCATTGGACCTCATCATAGCTGAACTTCCTACTTTAAGGAAGGCTCTTCCTCCACTGACTTCCATACATGCACCACAGTGTGCGAGCATGCACAACACGCACAACACACACACACACACACACACACACACACACACACACACACACACACACACACAAGTAAAACTTCAAAAGAAAAAAATGATCATTTGGTTGTTGTTTTTATTTTGTTTTTGTGTTTGCATGCCTGTGTGGTGTAAATGCATGTTATTTGATTATGTAGAGGATCAAGGTTGAGATTTCAACTGATCTCTTCCTTATACACTGAAGCAGAGTTTCTCACTTAATTTAGGGCTCAGTTTGAGCAGCTAGCCAGTTTGTTCCTAAGACTCTCTGTCTCCTCCTCTGACATCCTGGGATTACAGGCATCTTTTACAGGTGTATTCTAAGGATGTGAACTTCAATTCTCAAGCTGGATGGTCAAGTACTTGTTGAGCAATCTCTCCAGCCCAGAATCACTTTTTTTTTTCTTCTTTTCTTTTCTTTTTTTTTTTTTTTTTTTTTTTTTTGAGACAAGGTTTCTCTATGTATCTTTGCGCCTTTCCTAGAACTCACTCTGTAGCCTAGGTTGGCCTCAAACTCACAGAGATCCACCTGCCTCTGCCTCCTGAGTGCTGGGATTAAAGGCGTGTGCCACCACCGCCAGGCCCCAGAATCACTTTTAACTCGTACATTCTTTTATTTTTCAAGTGTGGTGATTCGACAGAAAGGAGGCAACTGCCACTGAGAACACAGGAGGTAAAGCACCTGCCTAGCATAAGAAAGCCTCTGGATTTGATTTCCAGCACTGCGAAATCAATCAACCATGAGGTTAGACAGTTTTTAACTCAGGGTGACTCTGAAGAGGAGGAGGCCCACTCCCCCATGCCATGGTGGTCAGAGAGGCACTGTTGACACTTCCCTGTAAACAGACAAGAGAGGCAGAGCAAATGAGTCTAGGGGTGGCCAGTATGCCAGCAGGCTCCAGGCACATGGCCCATATCTAATTAGTAGTGCCTGACCTGGGGTAGTAAAAAGAGCCTGATAAAGGTAGCCAGAGATGAACTCAGATCCTATGTCTGCCTCCCTAAAGCATGTTCTCAAAGGAGTTGTTTGCTCTCTAGTAACTCGTGAGCCCTGGGAGGAGCAGTCCTATAAAGGCCAGCAATGTCCCAGATGTCACAGCATCAGTGGTGAAATGAAAAGACATGGTTAATGTGGGGCCGGTACAGAGGAGCTGATTTAAGATGCCACTGCAGCAGAGCTGGGAATAGAGCTGGGTGTTAAAGACATGTGCTTCCACTCAGAGCTCTTTTCTCTAATTCCCTTGGTGCATTAGGAAACATTTGCTGCTGTGCAGGAGCAAGCACTTCACTGAGAAATCAGCAGAAGAGGAAGATGGATGGGGAAAATAGAAAACAGGGAGGTTGACAGTTTAAGTGGTGAGTGTAAACACAGCCAGGGTTCTCTCCTCCTGTGTAAGGAAACACCCACCTCTATGGGGCCCAACACACACCAATTACAGCCTGTGCAAGAGCAACTTCCTGCCGGGCGGTGGTGGTGCATGCCTTTAATCCCAGCACTGGGGTGGGGGTGGGGTGGGGGAGGACTGGCAGAGGCAGGCTGATCTCTGTTAGTTCGAGGCCAGCCTGGACTACAGAGGGAGTTCCAGGAAAGACACAAAGCTACACAGAGAAACCCTATCTCAAAAGTGCCCCCACAGAAAAAAAGAGCAACTTCCTGGCCCTGAGCACATACCTCCAACTGCACACTGTAGAGGGGGGGCATGCTGGTCCTCAGCACACATCACCAACTACACACAACCTGTATAGGAGAAATTTGCTGGTGCGCGCACACACCAACCAATTACAAACCGAAGTGATCAGATCCCTACCATGAATCGGACTTTTCTATGCAAAAGCAATGATTGAGAAGGGAGGGGAAAGTAAGGAAAGGAGAAAGAAAGGAAAGAGAGAGGGAAGGAGGGAGGGAGAGGGAGGGAGGGAGGGAGGGAGGGAGGGAGGGAGGGAGGGAGGGAGACTATAGGGCTAGGCAGAGTGTTTACCTAACACACATTTGAGACCCTGAGTTCAATCCCCAGTATACTCCCCCATAAAACAATTTATAAGTAAAAAATTGTTCAGTGAGAGTAATAATGAGAAATATAAGCCAAAAACAAACAAACAAACAAACAAAAAACCTCACACTATCATGGAAAATAAAGTAAGAGCAATAATCATTATAATACGAAATGTTATTCCTTATGTTTCTACAAAACAGATCTGAAGGACAAGATATATGCAATAAAATCACAGTTTAATAAAAGCACTATTGTTTACTAAATGAATGCCACATATACAATCTTGAAGACTGTTCAGTGGAGAACGATAACGCAGTGGTTTTCTCCCGTTCTATGTATGGCCTTTTCCCTCCGTTCACTGCTATTTTGCTGTGTAGAAGCTTTCGAACTTCATACAACCCTATTTGTCCATTTTTACTCTTGTTGCCCCGCTTTGGGAGCCATTACCAAAAGATCTTTGCCCAAACCCACATCCTGAAATGTTTCCTCTGTGTATTATCTGCATAAGACATTTGGAGAAAAGTTCCCCTGTGTGTAAAATACCAAGTTTGTTCAGGGTACATCCCAGGGAGGCCCCTGGGAGCAGCAGACTCCTCTACACATCCCCACTCTCTTCCTCTACTCTCTCCCTCAGACTGTTTTTAATTACCTGGGTCAGTAGATTTTTTTTTGAGCCACTGTGTGTTGTAGACGACTGAGGTATAGGTCTGGGATTTTGTCAATGAAGCGACATTGATTTTTTTCTTTTTTCCAACAGGAAAAGACCCTAGCAGTGTCTGGTACAATCTCTGACTGAGGCTTGGAGAGAAAAGTCCAGAGAAGGATGCGGCCACGCCTTCTGACTTGGCAATAGTTGGAAGTCTCCAAATTATCCTTCCATGTACTTAGGAGTTTGGAGAACTGGACTGCAGAACAAATGCTGGGATCTGGGCTGAAGCCGACCAGAAGGCTTCTGTCCTCCTCCCTCCTGAGTCACTGTGGCTCACTTGGCCAGCTGGCCAGCTTGCTTAATGTGGACAGTCATGGGAGAGGCATGTGGAAGGAGAGCCGGGATGCAATGGTCAAGCTCACCTCTCAGCACCACTGAGACACACAGCTTGCCACCAAGGTCCATCAGGCCATGTGACAAAGACTCTGACCAGGAACTGAAATGTAACTCCTGAACGTGCTGTTCCTGACAGTCATTAGAAGCACACAAACACGAAATGGCTAACGGCAGTGAAATCAGGGTGGGCATAGAGCTCAGCTGCTAGAGCACGTGCAGGGTATGTACTGACCGGGTCCTGGGTTTAGTCCCCTGTACAGCAAGGAGAAAAACAAAAACAAACAAATAGGAAGAGCTGGACCTAGTCACACACATCTGTAAACCCACCCAGAAGGTGGAGAAAAAGAATCAAGAGGCTGCCAACACAACAGAGTGAGACCCTGTTCCAAACAAACAAAAGCGCAGGGGAGTTCCAGAACAGCCAAGTCTACATAGCGAGACCTTGTCTCAAAAAAAAGACAAAACAAACAAAAAAGTGTTATGTTTAAAACCTTACAAATGATTCCATTCAAAATGTGACACTTTGGGATTCCTGCCATCTCATTAACTCCTCTAGTGCTGAATTCCTTTACAGGCTGTGATTTCTCCCTGAGGAATACTGCTCAGGGAAGAAAGGCGGGCTGGGAGTTTCCCTGTGGGGCTTGGCCACTCAGCTCGCCCTTCCAAAACTGTTCTTACCCCAAGGACTTTCTAGGAAAGCCCTCCAGTTCACACATGCTTCAAGCCTAATACTGAAGTACAAATAAGGCCAGTCTCTGAGCTGCCGGCATCTCCTTACTACAGAAAAGGCTGCAGGTCCCCAGAGTAGGCATGTCTTCGCTGAGGCTTCCCACAGCATCTTTGTGAGGAAGCTCTCTCCCTGCAAGGCTGGTCCTGATTTATAATCCTTTAAGAAACCAGAGACCTACTTTAGGGTTTTGAATTTCGTAATTGTTCATAGGAAAAAAAATATTATTTTTCAGAGCCAGAAGATGGCTCAGCTGATACAGGTAGCAGCCACTGAGCCTGACAACCTGAATTCAGTGCCAAAGTCCACAGATTCTACGTGGTAGAAAAAGGTAGGAGAAATCCAATAGGCAAGCTGTTTTCTCTCTCTCTCTCTCTCTCTCTCTCTCTCTCTCTCTCTCTCTCTCTCTCTCTCACACACACACACACACACACACACACACACACACACATAAATAAATGTTTAAAAAGACGATCTCAAATAAGTGGGTCAATGAATTAAAATCACGTCATGTTTTTAAAACAAAAGCAATTAGGCTGAGGCAGACAGATTACTATGAGTTCCAGGCCAGCCTGGACTACATAGTGAGTTCTGCATCCTCCAGGACTATAAAAGTGAGATTATTTTAAAAAAAAAAAAAGCAAAAACCAACAACAACAAAAGACGGTATATTTTATAAGTTATCCTATACATAACACCGTTAACTTCTTAATCCAAATAATGCCTTAATTTTATTTTTTTGAAAAGATTTTGTATTCAGTCCCCATGGTTATCCTGGGATTGTGTGCCGTCTTCAAAGTCATCCTGGGATTACATGCAGTCCCCAAGGTCATCTTGGCATTGTGTGCTATCCACACTCCGTACTGTACTCACGATAAAGTTACATACGCTAATGGTGATAGCTTTGTCTTGGCTGGAAGAACATCTACATCATGTCATCATGTTGAAGAGTTGAAGACCGGTCAGACTGTGATGTAAAGGTCTTAGTAATAAGGAAACTGCAGTGCAGCTATAATGAGATAGATACACTGGCCTCCTCAAACGCCCAGCTACCTGTCAGGTGATCTTCTCTACCTTGTCCATGTTCAAGCCCTTATTCCTCACAGTACCTGGAGGGACTTCTATCTGCACTATGACTAGACGTATCACTCCTCAGGTTTCAATGAGGAGAGTGGTTGTGTTAAGCAGCAGCTGCCCAGCACCTACCTTTTGGCAAGGGTTCTGCTTCATAGAGATTTTAGTTATTACTGACTAAATTAAAATAAGTAAAATAACTCCTCATTACCATATAAAACCAATTTGACCTTTAAAGTATTCCAAAATATAGTATCTCCAGCGGAAGAGTGGCCAGAGGATTTGGGGGGGGGGGGCAACGTATAAGAACTGTACTTTAGCAAAATGCAAAACAAGTAAACATAGAAGGCTATGGGTGTTCTAAAAATGTAGAACTAAAAATAGCATCTGCATTTTTTCCTGTAAGTTATTTCACTCTGCTATATATAGCAAGGAGGTCTTGGACAAATAGACAAATAAGCTTCTGGGCTCCCCTGTTCCCGGAACTCAACAGGAAGAAGCTGGCCACCAAACTGGGAAGGGCAAGAGCCTGTAGGTCCCACCATTTCAATCTCCCCTAGGCAAGGAATCCAGATGTGTGAGTAAGCTTTGTCTCCATATGTTCTTCTACAAATACTTTTCAACATCTGCCCGAATGGTCTTTGAGGGTGGGACTGTCACAAGAACAAGAGCAGCTTATTCAGCAGTCATGGCTAATGAGCCGCAAGTCCCAGGAACTATGAAATCACTGTGATTACTAAATACTGGCCATACACCTGATAGTGTTGCCCCTCTAGGACACCTAACCATTCTCATCAGGAAAGGCAGAATCTGCAGAGATGGTGGTCACCATAATGAATGATGGGATCAAGCTAGGGTATGGAAACTTCAGCCACAAAAGCATTAGAAATAACAGGGCTATCTATTAATCCAGTCATGAAGTAGGAAATATGTAAGATGAGTCTGAAATAAGGACCAAAAGAAATGACTGGGGGTTATATCAAAAGAACTCTGAAGCCAACTCAATGTTTTCTTTTTTTTTTTTTGGTTTTTCGAGACAGGGTTTCTCTGTGTAGCTTTGCGCCTTTCCTGGAGCTCACTTGGTAGCCCAGGTTGGCCTCGAACTCACAGAGATCCACCTGGCTCTGCCTCCGGAGTGCTGGGATTAAAGGCGTGCGCCACCAACGCCCGGCCTAACTCAATGTTTTCTATTGATTCAAGAATATCAGTTACGCCGGGCGGTGGTGGCGCACGCCTTTAATCCCAGCACTCCGGAGGCAGAGCCAGGCGGATCTCTGTGAGTTCAAGGCCAGCCTGGGCTACCAAGTGAATTCCAGGAAAGGCGCAAAGCTACACAGAGAAACCCTGTCTCGAAAAAAACCAAAAAAAAAAAAAAAAAAAAGACTATCAGTTACAACAATACCTATAAGGCGGGAGAGGCGTATAGCTAGGTAGCAGGGTGCTTGCCTACCACATACAAAGCCCTGGGTTAACTTAAAACATAAGTACATAAATAAATCAACAAGTGACTGAATGCATAAATAAATATTTAACTCACACCAACTATTTTAAATCTATGAATTCTGTTTAAATGTAATAGTTCCAAGAAAAGTGGCTGACTACATCCTGGAGCAGGCATTGTTGGTGAAGAATCCAAGCTGCTCCCGTGATTATGGAAATCAATGTGGAGTTTTCTGAAAGCTAGAAGTAGGTCTTCCTTATGATTCAGCTATATACTGCAAAGACTCCATATCCTACTATTCTCCTCATCCACCATGTTCATGGCTTCTCTGTTCACAGTAGCCAGGGAATGGCAACAGCCTAGATGTTCTTCAACTGATAAATGATAATCAAAGTGTAGTATATATACACAACTTAATATTATTTAGTTGTTAAGAAAAATGATGTTATGAAATTCAGAGATGAATGAATGGAGCTGGAAATAATGATTCTGAATGAGATACCCCTGACCCAGAAAGACTGTTATTGTATGTTCTCTCTCATATATGTATGCTAGCTTTGAACCTTTGGATATGTGTGTTGAAATTAGGAGTACCTATAGAAGTCAGGAAACCAGTAAGAAATGGTAGGTAGGGAGCTTTAAAGAGAGGGTTGATAGAAGGCAGCTGGCATGGCAATGGGGAACAATAGAGTAGATAGGGTTGAGTAGGATGGAGGATGAGAGGGAAGTGTGGAGGAAAGATGGGGCCAGATAACTAACTGAAGACTTAAAAAACACAAATGGAAACCTACTAGCATAAGAATCTTCCTAATATATATTTGCATGCAGACATACACACACAGAGAGAGAAACACACGTTTTAAAAGGGTTTAAGTGAAGTTACCCTATTATTTGGGGGGTTCACTCTCTGAGACACCATGGGCTAGCAAATAAAAAGCCAAATGCCAGGAATGGGTTACTTCTTTTGGAGTTGTTGGTCAGTGAGATCCAACAGACTGCCCCCCAAACTACAGGTTAATGCCACTGATCTTGAGTACACTGCAAAACTTGATGGTAAGACCCTACTGTGAAAACACCACACATTCAAGCCATAGAATGTAGAGAAATCAGGCTGGTACTGAACTGGAAGCTTCATGCCTACAGGCTAGCTTTCATAGTGTTAGACTGTGTTAGGATCACTTACCTACCTGTAAGTGTAATAATGACCAGCCTGGCAAGACATGCTCTCTGGTGCAACAGCGGCATGAATATTATGGAACTGACCAACAACTTTATAGTTGGATTTAAGGCCCATTCCATAAGGCGGAACTTATGACTGCCACTACTAATGGAACCAAGAATCTGAGGCCAGGCATATCATAGACCTTAAGAGAGAATGTACTGCTATTACTCTGCTAAAGAGACATAGTCTTAAACAGACTGCTAATGACTTGTTATATCAATATATTAGTGCATCTCTCAACAGTCATCAGAGAAACGTCTTGCTTCAAGAGATGATGATTCACACAGAGGCCCCAAATGGTCAAAATACAGAGAAAAAGAGATTTCAGGGTGCTCAGCAGCAAACGATACATGTGTACAACATGCTCCTCCTCTCAAGGCTTCGTGATCATCTCACTGAGGAGGACAGAATGACTGTAACTGCCAAAGGCAGTGGATGACTATATGGAAACTCTGTTTTCCAGTCACAACAGGGCAATTGCGTATTCTAATTGACAACAGTTGTGGCAGCACACAACAAGATTAAGCCAGACAACACTCCCAGCATGGAAAGAGGCAAGGAGTCGCACCCTTAGATGAGGAGCTGTTGGCAAGTGATGGCTGCTGGGAGAGAAAGAATCAATTTTCTTCAGGGATACGTGCCCTGAAAGGCTGCCCAGAGTCTAGCAAACGGCACTACAATGGTAGCAGTAAGGGGATCCTATGGGAGTAATGGTAGGAAATACAGAAGGAGTTGGAGGAGAGGAAATGGAGGAGGGATTTGATTTAAGCACATTATAAGCTTGCATGGACTTCTCGTTCAATAAAATAAAACCAAAACATGATGTAAAAAGTGCCTTGTCACCGGGCGGCGGTGGTGGTGGTGGTGGTGGCGGCGGCGGCGGCGGCGGCGGCGGCGGCGGCGGCGGCGGTGGTGACGCACGCCTTTAATCTTAGCACTCAGGAGGCAGAGACAAGCGGATCTCTGTGAGTTCGAGGCCAGCCTGGGCTACAGAATGAGTTCCAGGAAAGGCGCAAAACTACACACAGAAACCCTGTCTCGGAAAAAAAAAAAAAAGTGCCTGGTCTTGCTTGTTAGAGAGGTCTGGCGTTGATGGAAGGAAGTACGTCACAAGAGGTAAACTCTGAGTTTATAGTCTAACCCACTTCCAGTTGGCTGTCCTTGCTCATTCTTACAGTTAAAGATGTGATCTCCCAGGTTCCAGTTCCCGCCACCATACCTTCTGCTTGCTGCCATGCCTCTACCCTGCCATGACGGTCTCTCGTTGCTCTGGAACCACAAGCTAAAATAAACATTATCTTAGTTCCGGTGCTTTATCACAACAACAGAAAAGTGACAAATACATATTAAGAATCTATAAAGAGTTTAAAAAAGTAAGTACTAATATCCCTTCCTCCCCCAAATCATCCATTCAGGAAAGGGCTAATGAACTGAATAATCCTATCTCAAAGAGAGACATACAAAAGATCAATGGATATTTGAAAAGCGCTCCATGTCTTTAGTAAGCAGGGAGATACACACATTAAAGCTGCTGTGAGAGTGGATCTCACCAGGTCAGAATGGCTGCTATCAACAAAAGGGATGACTTCAAATGCTGCCGAGCATGTGGGATAAAAGGGACTTTACATACTGCTGGGGGGATGTTAACTACACAGCAACCACAGACACCAACACGCAGCTCCCACAAAAGGCTGACAAACAGACCTCCTATACTATCCAGCTACCCACTCTTAGGTATACATGTGGTGATATTGTGTTCCCCAAAATATTGTGCACCCTCATAAACTTATCTGGGGTCAGAGAACAGAACATCCACTAGATATAGAGGCCAGAAAATGGTGGCACAC
Organism: Peromyscus maniculatus bairdii; assembly: GCF_049852395.1. Lineage (NCBI taxonomy): Eukaryota > Metazoa > Chordata > Mammalia > Rodentia > Cricetidae > Peromyscus > Peromyscus maniculatus. Next base: position 68,575,072 of record NC_134852.1, on the reverse strand, counting down.
ACGCCTTTAATCCTAGCATTCCAGAGGCAGAGATCCGCCTGGATCTCTGTGAGTTCAAGGCCACACTGGAAACAGCCAGTCATGGTAACTAGAGCCTTTAATCCCAGGAAGTGATGGCAGAAAGCAGAAATGTATATAAGGCGTGAAAACCAGGAACTAGGCAAGTTTAGCTTCCAGGCTTTCGAGAAGCAGTTCAGCTGAGATCCATTTGGATGAAGACACAGAGGCTTCTAGTTTAAAGAAACAGGATCAGCAGAGGAATTGGCAAGGTGAGGTGGCTTGTGGCTTGTTCTGCTTCTCTGATCTTCCAGCACTCACCCCAATACCTGGCCTTGGGTTTGTTTTTATTAATAAGTATCTTTAAGATTCATGCTACATATACATCCAAAGAATCCTAAGTCAGCAGACAGATACCAGCACATCCATGTTATTGCTACTCTATTCACAAAAAAATAAAGCATGGGAGCCTAGATGTTCACCGATAGATGAATGGAGAAAGAAAAGGCAGGAAGTAAGTATTCTTTAGCTGTAAAGGAGAAGGAAACTGGAACGGTGGAAAGGATAGACCTGCAGGCGAAGGTGATGGGGGAACAAGAGGCCTATGGAATACGCAAGGCATGAAAGCAGGGACTATTTAGGGAAAGGAGCGAGACCAGCAAAAGGAAGGGGGAGGACATGAGGCATAGAACAAGTAAGGACAAAGTTTAATCATATATGTCTCTAAAAGGTCACAAAGAAACCACTATTTTACATTCTGAAACAAAGTTTAACAAACTAAAATTCCTAAGAGAAGATACATCCCTTTCAAACTATTGGGAAAGAGGAAATATTATGAACAAGTCTACACAAATAAGAGTTAGGCACAATGAACAAACCTCCAGAGAGAAATACAAAGTCTGAATGGTCTGAGAAAAGATTGAATTAGCAGTTTTAAAATCCCCATGAAGGCCCAGCAGTGGTGGCACATGCCTTTAATCCCAGCACTCGGGAGGTAGAGCCAGGTGGATCTCTGTGAGTTCGAGGCCAGCCTGGTGTACAGAGTGAGATCCAGGACTGGCACCAAAACTACACAGAGAAACCCTGTCTCGAAGAAAAAAAAAAAAAATACCCATGAAGAAAAGCCCAAGTGCAGAGGGAGGTGACATCTCCCTAGGGTGTCAGGGTTGAAAGGGCCACCAGGCAGAGAGAGAAGCAGTGCTGGGGCAGAGACCCCAGTACACCCACAGCTCCTAAATTGGAGACTCTAGTGTGTGTCTGGCCTGGGGTTCCAGTTGGGCAGCTGTGCCCAGACCTGTAAGCAAGAACGTCAAATGTGTGGTTATTGATAGCTCAGGATGGTTTTTATTCCTGATGAGCCATGCTGAGGAAGACTGAGATATTAGTGCTTTATCCCTGTAGATAAAGAAAATGCTTGGGAACATCTATATTGCAAAAGTGTGATCCTCAGAATGGCTCACACCATGAAGCACACACTGGGCAAACACAGTCAGCTTGAAGTTTCAGGTGGACCCTCAGCTAAGAAATTACAGGCAGTCTACCACGCCTTAGAGCTGTGCAGAGACAGGGTTCTTCCATCATGGACTTCATGAAATGAACTATTCTTTTTTGTTGTTGTTGTTTGTTTGGTTGGTTGGTTCCTTTTGTTTTTTGGAGACAGGGTTTCTTTATGTAGCCCTGGCTATTCTGGAACTCACTCTGTAGACCAGGCTGGCCTTGGACTCACAGAGATCTGCTTACCTCTCCCTCCCAAGTGCTGGAATTAAAGGCGTGCACCCCCATCACCCAGCTGAAATGAACTATTCTTCATACAGATGGGCAGAGGATTGGACTGTCTAATTGTGTCTTAAACATTTTGGGCACAGGGAGAATGATAGTGTATTAATATACATGGTCATTTGTATGCAAATATTTTTGCAATTTGACCTACAAATCATATTAATTGAATAAATGACAAGCCTGCTTGATCTTCTCAACAGATACAGAAAAATCCAACACCCACCACCCCCATTCCGGTACCGTACGTGTGTGTGTGTGTGTGTGTGTGTGTGTGTGTGTGTGTGTGTGTGAATGTGTGTATGACACAGGTTTTATATATGCTGTTTATCATGTTGCAGAAGTTCCCTTATATTCCCACTATGAATATTGAAAAGGGGCTTTGGGAACTGGGAGTGTAGCTCAATAGTGGAGCACATGCTCTGTGTGCAAAAGGCCTTAAGCTTAATCCTCTGAGTGAATGTGTGTGTTGTGTGTTTGTGTGTGTGTGTATTTGTATAAAAACCACAGCTAGTGTTCTAACTCAGTGGTACAGGACCTGCCTAACACATGCAAGGCCAAATCTGGTGCCCAGCAAAATACACAAACACGCACACACACACACACACACACACACACACACACACACACACACACACCATACTTAATGGTGAAACACAATAGTTGCTGGAGGATCAGAAATAAGACCAGGAGAAGCCGATTCCTGCCATTTCTTATACAACATTGTTCTGGACTTCTGGCCAAGCTGATGAAACAAGAAAAAGAAATAAAAGACACAAGTTTGGAAAGGAGGAAGTAAGCCTTTTTGTAGATGTGATGTAGAAAAAGCACAGGGAACCTAACAAAACAAGCAAGTAAATCACACAAGTTAGCAAAGTGCCACAGCAGAGGATGCATGACCCGAACTCCTTAGTGCAACCATAGAAAAACTGCTCTACGATGAAAAAAAAAATGTAGTTTAATTAATGTTTTGAAGCTGGAAGTAAAGCTTTCTGGTGAAGTGTCCAACACCAGGAGGAAAAAAATTCAAAAACACAGCTTTGTACAGATATTAGCTTCCAGTGTGGGCCTGTGTAGTGAAGCTGGAGAAACGGGAAAATGTTAACATTAGCTCAAAGTGGATGAAGGGGCCTGAGGAAGAAGCTCAGTGATAGAGTCAGCCCTGGGTTCAATACTCAGCACCACATGGCGGGGGGAGGGAGGGGGGTGCCCGGGGCACAGACTGGACATAGACAGGGAGGGTAGTAAGAAGGAGGAGGAGTAAGAATAGGGTATACAAGAATTCTACACTATTTTTATAACTTACCTATGAGTCTAAAATTATTTCAATGTAACGTTAATAAACATTAACAAGCAAATTGATTCTCATTGGGAGAGAACAGAGGCACAACACCAAGCACTTCTCTCTCTCTCTCTCTCTCTCTCTCTCTCTCTCTCTCTCTCTCTCTCTCTCTCTCTCTCTTCTATTTGAGCTGTACAGTTAAAGAAAGCAAGGACTCCCAGGAAGTGAGAATTACATGACCACCATTTCCACCCTCCAGCTACTCAGGAGGTGCAGGGATAGTCCCAAGCATTGTCCTGTCACACAGCAACAAGCAAACAGCATGTGTCTCTAAATGAAGTGCAGACACCACCTATGAACGTGGTTTTGGCCAAAGCAAATTTAAACCTGAGCCTGATGAGCTCTGCAGAAGTGTCCAGAACAACCCTGCCACTTCATAAATGTTATGATAGAAACATGCTAAGAAAACCACAGGTGTCATCAGCAGTGTGAGAGCCACAGGCCCTACAGCACAAACACAAATAGCCCAAGGGCTGAAAATAAATCCTGAGGTCAAAACAAGAGAAACGAATGGGGGCAGGGCTATAAGAGAAATCTACATGCTGAAAGAGACTTAAAAAGGTATCAGCTAATTGCAATCAATAGACTTCATACAGATCAGAGTCAAACACACAAATTGAAAAAAATGAAACCACTTGTAAGACCTGTGGATATTCTAACACAGTCGAAGCAACTTAATAACTTAAATAATAACAAATTTAAGAATGATAGTAACAATTTTAAGAATAATGGTATTTGTAGTTACATTTTTACAGCAGTCAGACTTATCATGATGACTGAGAGTTGCTTCAAAATAAGTGGATGGTGCTACATACCTGAGGTAGGAAGATTATGCTTGTGAGACCACACTGCTCTACACAGTCTCTGAAAACTGAGAAGGGTAGGTGGGAACACAGACCAAACTTTGGCCATATCCACAGCAGCTTCAGAGGCCACAGAGGCTTTGGATCCACACCCCCTGTTTCCCTGTTGACACTATTCCCCTGAATAACACTAGAGCTGTAAACAGCTTCGACACTCCTTGAAAGTTCTATTACCATAAGAAAGGTAAGAGAATCAGGGCTATACGGAGGCCCATGAAGACAAAGCTACTTCCTCTCCGTCAAAAGACTACAATCCCAGTTCTACCTCAACCCCTCCCCAAACTACACGCTACTGTCTCCTTTTTAAAATGTAAATTCAGTCAGGTATGCTTGGGGGTGGGGGAGGGGGTGGGGATTGTGGCCCAGGGACTCAAAGCTCTGAAGAGGAAGAGGCAGGCTCATCTGGAAAGGGAAAGGCAGGCACACAAAGGCAGAAGAGCAGCAGGAAGGCATGGCATCACGGAAGGAAAGAAACAGAATCAGAGGCTTTGGTTAGGAGAGTATGCCTTCTCAATTCTCCTGAAACAACAAACCATGAAGATTGGGGAGCACAGGTTAGAGGTAACCCTGGACCCCTGGAGCAACAGAGAATAAAGGAAATGGATCAGGGCAATTCCTAGATAGATAGGTGGATGGATGAATAGAAGATAGATAGATAGATAGATAGATAGATAGATAGATAGATAGATAGATAGATAGATAGATAGATAGACAGATGATAGGTAGAATTTCAAACTGTTTTCCCAACTGATGATAGGAAGACATCCCAAGGCTACACTCAGATCCACATAGGGAGGCAAGAAGAGTCAGCGAGAAGTATATGTCAGTAGACTGAAGACAAAGTCAAACACAAGTGTATCTCAGTTGTGGAACAAACCCTTAGAATTTGTGAGACTTGGTTTAATCCCCTGTAACAGGAAAATTAATGTTAATTCGGGTAGGGTGTAGAAATGTCATAACTCAGGTAAGGTATGAGGAAGAGATGGGGCCCAAGCACCAGGGTTCCGTGTGCAGTGATGCCCATCTACTATATAGTCTACCTCAGGCACTGCTGCCCCAGGTTAGCCTATCGATACTAGCTGCCCACAGCTGAAGGGATGAGAACACTTTCTCCAGAGTGTCAGGTGATTTCAAAAGGCAGCTGAAGAGGATGGAAGTACAAAAGAAAGAGAGGCTTGGTCTGACCTTAGATAGGACCATGTTTATTCACAATGAAGGAACATTTTTTCACCCCCATGTGCAGACAGCCAAAATGCCTATGGAAAAGATGGAAGGTGGTCCCTTATCAAGGGAAGCTGGGAAATGTAGTCCTTAAGCAGGAAATTATCCTTCCTAACACTGGGAGGATAGATGAGCTAGGAGAGAGAGACCAATTTTTATTCCCATTATATAGTCTTCTGTTATCTCCCATCATTTAGTATTCCATATACATTGTAAAGTCAAGCCTGAAACAAGTAAGTCCAAACAAGTTTAAAGTAAATTTAAAGTTGTTTAGTGTAAAATAATATTCAAAATCAGATCTATTTTAAAAAGTGGTTATAAAAGATTAAATACTTGAGTAAAACAGATTAAATTTACAATGCACTTGCATGGCAGGAAACTCGCGGGTTCATGCAGTTCTCTTGGATGCAGCACAAGTTATCTTGGATGGAGCCCCATCCCACCCGAGTACATTGCTTGATAGCCCCATTACAGGACAAGGATGCATGGGAAATAAGACCTGCCAGGAGTCTGCTGCTTCTGCCTCTGGCTGCATAGGCCTGACCAGCTCTAGCTTTGTAGATCTGACAAGCTCCAGCCATGTAGGCCAAACCAGGAAAAAAATAAAAATAAAACCTCCTCCTTATCTAAAGATGAATTATTCATGTCTCATATGACAGGTGGATGGATTCTCTTGTCCAATGAAGGACCTTAGAATCTACACCCACATCCTAAATTCTCAAACTACAGACAGGCAAATAGCAATTATTCCACCCTCAGTGTCTCCCAAACTGACATATGAGGATGCTGTGAACAGGGGTTGTACCTAAGCCACCACCTGACTGGTATGGGACCTGCGTGATAGTTCAACTTGTAATGTTCAGTTCTTCCTTTTAGCTGAGGCTAATTTCAGGGACTACACCCTAACCATCCATGTTCCCTCATTAAAGGAGGATGCCAGATACTTAGTCATCACACTCACAGCTCTGGAAAGGTTTTCAGAGTATCCAAGTAGTGTCTTTGAGAGTTGGTTTTATCTGTAGAGTGATAAATGATTCAAGGAGTGCACAGGCTTTGGCAGTGATGCTTGTAGATGTTTTCTAAAAAAAATTCCAAAAGTCAATACTTGTTAAAGATCCTTTAATTTTGTTGTTTTTGCTTTACAAATTATGTCTCTTTTGAAACAGAATGAAGTTAAGAAATATGCTTACTGCTGTCAGTACGTGGTGACCTAGGGGTCACATGGACACAAGGAACAAGAGTTGGCTTTAGCCTTCCCTGTTAATTCAGTCTACACTGTAAATTATTTATTACTGATTTGACATGACTGACTGCTCTCATCTGTCATCTGTTGGCTGAGTGTATGGAATGGGAATGTAGAGATTTTTTAAAGATTCTGTTAGTAGGGTTAATTTTAGAAAACATTGTAAAATAAATCATTTACTTTTGACATGGCAGTTATTGACTTAGGTAGAAAGTTAGGGTGTTCTAGAAAAGAAACTTGAGGAAGAAAGAATACTTTTAAACTGGACATTGAAAATCATTTCTTTTTGGAGAATACAACTTAAAACTAAATTGTCTCTTTATATAGCCTGACACATAAAATATATTTACTATATAACTTTGGGACTAGATCTGACTGCTGCCAAGGATGGGATCTATGCCCTCCTCGAACAATGCTGCTGCCAGGCCAACAAATACTAACTGGTTTGAAATGGGGCCTAGAGACACAGGGACCAGAAAAAAATTCCTCTGGTTCCCTCCTACTCTGGCTCCTCCCCCTTTGTTTTCTCCCTTCTTATCCTCATGCCTAGTTTTTATCCTGCCTTTTAAATATTTTACTTCCTGAGCTATACCTGAACTATATAGAGTGACTATACTCAAACAAAATGTTTCATGTTAGCTCTCACCCTACAACCACTCCATTTATTCCTGATACATCTGCAAAAGACCTTTCAGATGCTGTGGAGAAACTCTGCCTAAAAGAGACCTTCATCCCTATTACCCTGGGCCAGATACAGTTCTTTATATTAGTCCTCTGTTTAGTCCTGGTCCCTTCCTTTGGTGCTCTATAGCTCCCTGCTACTTCTGTTAGCTAACTTTGATGCAACGATCCTGGCCATGGGACCAGTTGCTGTCACCCTGAATCAACTCTATGCCCACTTTCTCCCACCTCTGTTCCTCCCTATCCCTTCTTCCTAGGAAATCTGTTTTACTCTGTAAGCAAATCATCCTCTTATAGCCCTCTAATAATTATTTCCAAAAGTCTTATCAGGAATGCAGGACCACAATCACCTGATCTATTACAGCTGATCAAGCTAAGACTCTCCCACAACTACTACATGACCAGAGGGCACCCTCTTTATAGACCCAGAACTACTCACTCCAACAAAGACCCTCTTCATCAGAAAACACCTATGACACCTCTGTCCTGCATTTTTTATATCCTTTCATAGGAATGATCATTTCCTGCTGAAGGACTACACTTCCCAGCTTCCCTTGTAGACTACAGAAGTTATTTCTGCCCCATAAGAAAGAGGCCACCTCCCATCTTCCCCTGCAGGCACTTTGGCCATCTGCACACATGAGTGACAAGATGCCCCATTCTCTGTGAATAAACATGGTCCTACCTAAGGTCAGACAAAGGCTTGCTTTCTTTCTGACTGTGGTCTCTCTCTTCATCTGCCCCTTTTTAATAAACTAACACTGAGCACCTTCCAGACAATAGTGAAAGGGTAGGTCCTTCTGCTGCTTTACATCTCACTGTGGCACACCCAGCTCCCCCATACCTGCAGATTCTACACCCAAGGCCTCAACCAACACTGAACCAAAAGTAAAATATGTCTGTGTACCCCTTTCTTGTCCTTGTTGCCTAAACAATACAAAAGAACAGTATTTCCAATAATAGGCATCAAATCATCTGGAGTTGATTTAAAGTACCCAGGAGAATGTGTGAGGGTTTGGTGCAAGTAACTCCACACTTCACATAAGGGACTGCTTCATGCATGGTTACTGGTACCCACATAACCCCCACTGTACACTTCCTACTGTAGGTTACCATCAGCTGTACAGTGCTGGGACCCTTGTCCTGGACTCCTATCAGAACACTCTTAACGATGGTGCTACCTAGCTCAGGACTCTCAACCCCTGGCCTAGAGACAGATATTTCTCCAGCTACTGAGTGTGGCTCAGGGGAGCTTCCTAAATAGTATGTAATCCACTGGAGGATAAAAAGTATTCAGAACATAGGCAGATAATGGCTGCTTCAAATGCTTTGCCTAGGAAGCTGCACTCACAACAAGCGCCACAGAGGATCCTCAGAGCAAGGAACTCAAGAGCCTGTGACTGGGAAGCAAACCCAAAAAAGGCCATATAAAGAGTCACATGTCATTAATTCACCTGTGAGGACAGGGTCCCTCAGGCTTTGAACTCAGCTACTTGGTGACTGTGGCAGTGGGGTTACTTGAGGCCAGGAGTCATGGCCAGTCTAGGCACCAGACTGAGACTGTCCATCTCCAACAAACCAGCAAAGCTACTCTGATTGAATAAATACCTCCCTTTGTACTGTAACTGAAGCAATGGCACCTGGAATAGGCACAAGACAGGACAGACTGCCACATTTCACAGTAACCTGTGATTTGCTATGCTCACAAAGGCTCTAGCCAGACTGACCTGACAGGTCTCTTCCTGGCCTCTCCCAGTGCAGTGACCCATGAGCCAAAGCCCATGTCCATCCTCACCCCATATGCCTTATAATTCATTCCTGATCTCTCTATGTCCTGGCCAGCATATGGACCCCATCTCCACCATCCCTTACCTGCAGCACCCACCCTCACTGCACCTCTCTGGTCACATCCTTTTGGTCCTTACATGGCAACCCTAAACTCTTTGTGTGTGTGTGTGTGTGTGTGTGTGTGTGTGTGTGTGTGTGTGTGTGTGTGTGTTTCGAGCCAGAGTTCCTTTGTGTAGCCTTGGCTGTCCTAGAACTAGCCCTGTAGACCAGGCTGGCCTTGAATTCACAGCAATCTGCCTGCCTCTGCCTCCTGAGTGTTGGGATTAGAGGCATGGACCACCACCACCCAGCAAGCAATCCCAGTCTCTTTATCTGCCTTCTCTAAGAGGTAACCACTGGCAACTTCTCCTGGCAACCACTCTATAAAACAGGGTCAGGAGCCCAGCCTTGGGCCTTTCTTGGGGACGGGGCTTACCAGTAGCCCTGGATGGAACCCAGCTTCAGCCTCCTTTCACCCCAAGGGGCTGATAACACCAATCCCAGGCTTCTGAGAATGGAAGAATTTGACCTGTCTTTCCATAACAAGGTAGCAAAATGAGGCATAAGGTTAACTGCCCTTCTCATAGTTGGGAATTGATAAAAAAAAATGCTGGCAATGGCTGCACTGGGATGATGACAAGGTCAGAGAGGGAGATGAGAGATGGGGTGAGACCCCCACACACAACCATCATCTCTCTCGAGCCCACTAACTACCCAGAGGCCCTCCCTGGTGGAAGGGCTATTCATTCCAAGGGAAACTATTCAAGAGAGACAGGGAGTACTGGGAACATCATAGGCCTCTCTGGAGGCTGTACTAGACACTCAGGAACAAACTGGAATCCTAAAACTTAGGTGGATGTGGTTTTGCAGTGTCAGATCCCCGCCTCAGTTTTTTTTTTTTTCCCCGTCCATCAGACAGGGCTGCTTTCGAGGTCCAAATGACAAATTGGCAGCACTTTGTCAACTAAGGATAAACTATTTCCTAAAGCTTAAGTATTTCTGAAAAGGAAGCTACTGGGATGATAAAGGCTGGGTGGAAGTGGGAAGTCGATGTACACCGACTCAGAGACTTGTTAGAGCCCTGACTCATATGTGCAGAGGACAGACACATGGTTGCCTGGAGCTGGAGACACTGAGAGCTTTTGTATAAAGGATTCCCCACTCCCTTGCTAAAGCTTCTGGTGAGCAGGACTCAGGAAATTCCACAGCCCTTGCCACCCACGAAACCATGTCTGGTAACTGGCCAACGAGCACCTCTCCAGGGGTGTTACTCAAATGTGGGCCATCACATAAGAGTCACCTTTTTGCTATTTCACACTCATTCCTGGGCCTCTTCCCAGACCTGCTGAGTCTAACACATTTGATATCTGATACTTTAACAAACTCCCCAGTGGTTCTTATAAAAAGTTGGAGAAGCACAAGCATAGAAATATGAGAAACCTGTTTGCACCCCAGCACCACTCTGCAGTAGGTGCAAGTTACTTAACTTCTCTGAACCTCAACCACTGCCCAGGCAGTCAAAAGATTCAAATCAGCCTAGACAACATGGCAAGAACCTTATCAAAACCAAAAATCAAAACTCAAGTGTAGAGAAAAAGATTCCCTGTCTTTCTTTCTTTCTTTCTTTCTTTCTTTCTTTCTTTCTTTCTTTCTTTCTTTTTTTTTTTTTTTTTATACAGGGTTCTCTGTGTAGCTTTGTGCCTTTCCTGGAACTCGCTTTGGAGACCAGGCTGGCCTTGAACTCACAGAGATCCGCCTGCCTCTGCCTCCTGAGTGCTGGGATTAAAGGCGTGTGCCACCACCGCCCGGCTGATTCCCTGTCTTCTAAGTTATCCCAAAAGACAGGTTCAACAATATCACCCATATGTGTGGGGCACAATTTGCAACTGAAAGGCAGGGGCTTCTTAGGGTGCCTTCAGGCATGGTGGAAGCAGAGCATAGAGAATGTCAACCAACTAGGAGGTCATGTCCAACAAGGTGAGCCAGAGGAAAATGATGAACTAAGCTTTAGAAGGAACTACGACATCACTTTCCTCAGGGTTGCCCCGCTGCTAAGTAGAGTGCTCCAAGATCATCTACCTCTATGTAGACTTCCAGGTGGGGGATAAAAGGAGAAAGGAGCACCAGGAAACCCTGGCTTCCATCCTAGCCTTAGGGTTCTCAGAGCAGAAGAGTAGCAGACTCCCATTGGAAGGTAACTCTCTGTCACCAACCTGGAAGCATCTCAGTTCCCCAAGACCTCTTTTCATCTGGAATCAAAATTCTTATTAAGATAACTGGCCACAGCCTGGTGGGGGTGGCACATGCTTTTAATCCCAGTATTGAGGAGGCAGAGGCAGGGGGCTCTCTAAGTTAGAGGCCAGCCTGGTCTAAAGAGTTGCAGGACAGCCAGGGCTACACAGGGAAAGAAGACTGACCTGTGTGGTGGCTCATGGCTGTTAAGCCCAGCACTGAGGTAGGAAGATCATCACCAGCTAAGTAAAAGGCGAGGTTACACAGAGACCTATCTCAGAAACACTGGGGAGAAGGAGAGGAGGTAGACAAGAAAGGAAAAGAGAGAGGAGGGAGAGGAGCCGGAGGGGCAGTTTCAGGGGGCCAGGAGACTAAGAAATGGTACCCAGTTTGTGGCCGGATCACGGTTCACATAAGTGGATGGACTGTTGTTTGTGCCCCTGCCCTTCAGTCTGATCTGTGCCAGGTGTATCAGAACTTTCCTTCCCAAGACAACTCTTATCTAAGACCGAGCTATCATTCCTGTGTGTTAAATGCCATGGTGGCTGGCCAAGGGCTGAGGCCAGAACTTCAGATGATCATGTCCAGGCATAAGGTAGGAACACTTGGGGATGAGACTGCCCAGGTGCTGCCAGATGCCAACCATGGGTTTGTTCTGGCTTAGAAACTAAGTTGGAGTGCTAGTTTGGGACAGGGCCCACCGCGTGGCCCCCTGCATCTAGGGCGCTGAGGCACCTTTGAGGTTGAAAGACTTCACAGGACCCCGGCTGCTCCACGGGCCACCCTGGCCTCGTGCGCATTACACACAGCACCAACTTCCCCAGAGGCGCTTGACCCCAAGTGGACCAGTGAGGCTCACCTGCTGAAGACAAGGCAGCCCAGGTGGTTGATTTCGTGGTCCGATCGGTGGCGGCTATAGTCCTCCCACAGGTCCTTGATGGCTGTGACCGCCAGGATAAAGAGAACAGGCGCCAGTGCCAGGCCCGGCTGGAAGGCGTTCACCGCTGGCACAAAGTTGAGCAGAGCGATGAAGACGAAGTACACGTTGGCCAGGCGGTGGAACTGCTCGAAGAGGTTCTTGGGCAAGAAGGACAGCAGAGTGTACTTGGTGGTCTTGAGACGGTTGTCGGCCAGGTGCTGGGTGCAGCCGCGTATTAGCAGCCGCCCCCCCTTGGGGGCTCCGGCCGCCGGGTCCTCTGTGCCCAGGGGAGGCAGCAAGTTGGAGCGCACCGTGCGCGTCCGGTCCTCCCAGCGCCTTCGTCGAGAACGCCGCCGCCGTCTCGGGGGTGCATGCTCCTCGGCCGCCGCGGGCTCCCGCTCCATGGCCGCGTGTCGCCGCGCCCGGCTCCTCTGCTGCTCGCGCCAGCCTCCTAGGTGATCATCGCCCGCCGCCCGGGCGCGGTGGCGCGGGCTCCCCTCCTGCGGGACGCACAGAGACCGCGGTCAGCGTGCCCCGCCCCGCCCAGCCCGCGCGCCCCGTCCAGGCTTCGAGGTCTGCAGTCCCAGCCGGGCGGGAGGGAGCGGGCGGGCCCGGCACTCTGCCCCTCGCAGTCCCCTCCCGCCACCCGGGCGGCCTGGGGCGGTTTCCGCCGAGGTGGCTCCTGCGCCCCGCCCTAGCTCAGCGCCCAGATTCAGATTGGGCGGATAGCGGGAAACAAAAAGAGCCCGCGCTGGAAACTTTAGAAAGCTTTACTTTCGTTTCCCTTGAAGCATCAGTTCAGTCCCAGAGGTTTTGCTAACCCACTCTGAGGAGAGGGAGACTTCTGGATTGAGGAGACACGATGCCCCATCCCCTCCTCGCGCGCTCTGCCTTGGAGCAGGCAGACTTGATTCTGGACCAGGAAATTGTGTCTGGAGAGCTAGTTTAGGCACCTCCTCGAGTCTGGGACTCGGAGTTAAACTCCAGAGGAGTCCCAGGCATACCAATTTTCCAGCTTTCAAATTCTATTTTGAAGAGAGCTTTGGCGCCTAAAAACTCTCCATGAAGTCACTATTCCTGCCCTTTTACAAAATTCCCTCCTCTACTATCCAGCCCGCACCTACTTTCGGATATAATTTTTTTGTGAATCAAACATTTTCTTTTTCTAGAAACACCATCAGCTTTCTTTACTCCCCAAATAAGGATCATTTTCTTTTTTCTTCGAAGACAGGAAGATTATAATGTACAGTTGAAGAGTCATTTGAGTCATTGTTTCCCTGCCTGGTGGACAAGGTCTGAGATCCCCTAGGGCAACTCTGAGGTGTGTGCTTTGATCTAGAGAATTAGAAAGAGACTGAGCAGTGAGGGAGGCTGGTGAGTAGCTGAGAAAATGTGAGCAAAGGACTCCTTTCCTAGTGATGCAAGAGAGGAGTTTGGATATGTAAATACTGGGAGACTGGAGTTGACTTTGAGAGGAGTTGGGAAGTACCCTATCCGTGAAGTAAGGAGCCACAGCTTCCACTCTATGTGACTCTCTTTGCAGATACGGAGATGAGAAATAGTGATATTAGAGAATTGTGGTCTGGAGGGAGGGGGAGGGGCATGGCTGGGGGACTAAAGGAAAAGTAACTTTGGGGCACTCTGTGTCCAGATTTGAGGCCCTTAACCTCTTCCTGTGACAGGCTAGCCCCTCCTTTCTGCATTGATCCATTGTATCATCGGCCTCAGCATTTGCTGGCCCTGGGTGCTTCCGCTGAGTATCTGCTGACCCTTCCCTGCCCTGGCTTTGCTCAATCTTCTCCTATCCCTCTCTTTGGAAGATCCCCACTTTGTGCTCTCTGATTTACATCCTCCTCAGCTGTAGGAGGGTCTCATCCTTGCCATAATCCACACTATTCACTAGAATCCAGCATAAGAAAAATAAAGCAACAGATAACGCCCCCCCCCCAAAAATCGCTGCCATCAAATACCCCCACCCCCAATTCCGGTAAGAGGTTCAACTTTAAGGGTGAAAAGAAAAGATCAGAAAAACATTGGGCTAAAGTGTCTGCATTCCCCCAAAAAGACCTCTTACAGTATAGACCAGTAGCATTCTAAGCTAGGGATTAGCAGCAAATGAGTGAGCAGACACCTTTATCTGGTTTCCAGTCCTTAATCCTATGGCTTTGTTTTCAACTTCATCTAACTTAATGGTATTTCAAGGCCCGCCTGTTCCCCCCCATTCCTTGGCTGTCTCTTGTCTCTAGAGGTATTCCAGGACTGCCCCCAAAGCCTTCAGGATGGTTTACCACCTCCCAAAGACCTTGCTTCACCCAGTTCACACTGTAAAGCAGTTACTTGAGCACTTCATCCCATGTCCTTACCCTGGAACTCCTAGGAATCCCCCGTTGCTCTCAAAGTCAAATGCTAACTCTTCAGACAAAGGTCCCTTGAGGCCCTAGGGGAACTGGCACCAGCTGGTTTGACTCTGTCCCTTCTAGTCCCTGCCCACCCCAGGGTGAGAGGTCTCCTTACCCTTCTCAGAACAGACTGTGTCCCTCCTGTCTACATTCCATGCTAACGTTCCAAGATTCTGTGAGTCATACTGCCCCACCAGTCTGGAATCTTCTCTCCCATGCTCTTCACCAATCCAAGTTCAGTATTTCCAGTTGGGCTTGGCTCATCTCATCTCTCAGAAGTTCTGCACACACACACACACACACACACACACACACACACACACACACACACACACACACACACACGGGTTTTGTAGGACTTCTGAGTTTAGATGTTGCCCACTAGACTAATTCTTAGATTCTAGCCTGCCTAGACAGACTGTGCTTGCACCCATATGGCTGAACTTTTAATGACATCAGGCTGCTGGGGCCTGGGCAGATCACTGGAACCATCTTGTTCAGCAAGCCTCTTTTCAACACTGGCACTGTCTCTCTGCATTGTTGTAGGCGGCAGAAGGGAAAAGAAAAACTGTCCAGGTCAACAAACACACATCCTAGTAGAAAGAGAAGGCAACCAACAAGAAATCCTGAGAACCTCCCAAGAGTCATAGGTGGAACCCTGCAGGGGTTATGAAGAGCTGAGAGAGGGGGGTCAACAGGGGATTAAACCTGGAGGAGGCAAAATGTGTGGAAGATTGAGCAGAGGAGAATGACTGGTCTGCACAAAAGCCCCAAAGCGGGACAGCTCTGGAAGTAAGCTCTAAACAGGTAGGGCTCTGCCTGTCTTTCATTCAGAAGCCCACTGTCCTTCCCCAACCCCCAGCCTGTGATAGAGTCAGTGAGACTACTCTAGGGATACGACCATATCCCAGTGTAGTGATCCCTGCAAAGATGACATGGACATGCTGGGGCAAAGGGCACAGGACAGGTGAGTGTACAGCTACCACCTCTGTGGATGTAAGTCAGGAGGCTTTCTAACAACCCCGAATATAGGCCTGAGGCTATGAGCCATGCAGACATCAAGTTTAGGTGGCCACAAGAGTCTAGGTTCAGCATAGAGACCTGCATGTCTAGAGCTAAGTGAGGGAGCAGAAACATGAGGTTACATAGGCATACAAATCCTAGTGAGAATTTTGACTTTTATACTGAATGCAAAGGGAATCCTGATGTAGGTGTTGAGCTCTGAGGAATCATGGAATTGGACTTAGGTTTTCAAATTTTCCATTTGCTGTGTGAATCGAGGGCCAGAGTAGAAGCAAGGGAGGCAGTATATATAAGATGCCACTGCAATGCACAGAGGGAACAGTGGCTTAGGCCGGTGGTTATGTTGAGGGCAAAGGGGGCTACTTAGAGCCAGATGATTTACTATTAGTTAGGACATAAAGGAAAGACCTGCATATGGCCAAACAGTTGAAAATGGACCTGCCATCTGCTGATGTGGCAGGTTGGGGCTATTGTGGTGTTCGAATCCACTGGGAAAGACCAAAGACTTAGAATCAATTCAAATTAGATTAAATGAATTTATTTTTACTGCTAGCAGAAGCACGACATCCTTAGAGCCAAACATGCTGTGCGGAAGGGGGTTAAAGGAAGAATTTGTGAAGGTGGATATCAAATTGTTTTACTCCCCCATTGTTTCTCTTTCCCATTATACAGCTAGGAAAGGTCACTTCATCCCAGTCCTGTAGCAATAAGGGAGTTTACAAAAGCAAAACACAAATGGTTAAATAGCTCACAGCAGCATCACCATTATCCTATTCTTCTCTCTCTTGCAGGCCACTAGGATCTTACCAGGGCAAGGGTCAATGGCTCTTGAGGTACCATATTAAGCTTCTTTAGCCATCACACTGGGAATTATGTATAAATGGTTACACAGGTCTGAGCACTCTAGGGGAGGTGTCTGTAATGGCTGGGATAGAGCAGTTTATTTCTGACCAGGCAATAACATAGTGCCATCAGGTTAGGGCTGGTTGTCACATTCCCACAGGGCAAGGCCACAGGAACAGAAGTGGACAGGAAGGGCAAAGTCAAGGAGGACAGTTAGCCAGTCCATGTGCAAGAAAGAGTGGGAGAGGGCAGAGGTGTCAGCATGCAAGGCTTCCCGCCCTTTGTAAGGGACAGGGGCCATCTCTGTATTTGCTGCAGTCATACAGAAGCCATGGATTCCCCAAGACAGAAGGATGGGACAAGAGGACCTGATTTTTCCTTTTAATAGAAATAGGATGGAATCTAAGCACAGTGGGATCAGGAAAAGCAGTAAATTTCAATTTGGTTTGGAAGTATACCAGCCTGTCCCTGTCAACAGATTTTTGCATTCAAGGATTCAACTAATCAAAGCTAGAAAATATTTGGGGGAAAGTGTATTTGCATTGAACATGTACAGGTATTTTTCTTGGCTATTATTCTCTGAACAATATAGTCTAACTATTTATACAGCATTTCAACTATATTGGGTATTAGAAAAAATCTAAGGATGATTTAGCATATGGGAGTGTGCATAGATTATAAGTAACTACTAAACAATTTCGAATATGAGGGATTTGAGCATCTGTGGCTTTGGTATCTGCATAAAGGTGGACAGATCCTCAAACTAGTATCCCACAGATAGGGAAAGATGACCATGTATTATAGAGTTAAGTTAGCAAAGATCTTTTTATAAACACAGGTTTGTTTTTTTGTTTTTTCCCAATCGGTCCCTTGAGCAAGCTCAAAATTTGAGAAAGTAGGCCTGTGCTATTCTGGGGCAGCTGGGAAAATAATGAGGCCACTGAGTTGCAGCATCCTGAAAAGGCATGGCCAGTATCCAAGCTGGAGAATTACAGGTAGTTTCTCTCCAAACTAGCTTCATATTAGTGTTACCCAATGAGCTTCGACTATTGCCCTATTACCTTTTGAGGCTCACTACTAGAGCAATTAGTCACACGAGCCTGCTGGCACAAATGCCGTGTTTCTTAAAGACATCTTGGGTGATTGTCATGAGCTGCAAGGATTAGTCACTTCTGCTCTGTATCTGTGGTGAGCATGACCCTGCACTGCAGTCAAATCACCAGGTTCTCAAGAACACCTGACAGCATAGAAGAAACTCGTGCAAGCGAGCTTTTCCTCCTTATCAGCAACACTGACAAGAAAAGGAACAAATGAGGAACAGTAGAAATGTTTGTAAGTGTCTGGGTCGCTAAGTTCCTTGCCTCTTATAAGCAGTTGGAATCAGGGCAGATAATTTTTCTATCTCTGCAAACAGTTCATGACATGAACTAGCAATGCTTATTGTATGATTGGTGATGTAGTCCTTAGCATGGTGGTTCTCAACCTTCGTAACCCTGTGACCCTTTAATACAGTTCCTCATGTTTGGAAACCCCAACCATAAAATTATTTTTGTTGTTACTTCATAACTGTAATTTTGCTACTGTTGTGAATCATAATGTGAATGTATTTGTGTTTTCCAATGGTCTTAGGCAAACCCTGTGAAAGGGTCACTCACCCCTGCCTCCCCTCAAAAAGGGACTGAGACCCACAGTTTGAGAAAGACTGCCTTACTATCTTCGCCTCTGATAGATAGAGTGAATGTAGAAACTCCCCAAACAGTTCGAGAAGCTCATCCTTCAATTGCTGTTCCTCAGGAACCGTTTCTGTGAGGAACAGAGGTCACACACCCATAAGCTCTGCACTTCAGAGGCAGCAGCAGGAGGATTTCAAGTTGGAGGGCAGGAGAAGGCATGGTAGTACATGCCTGAAATCCCTGCACTAAATGGACATAGAGGAAGCAGCAAGCAGTTCAAGGCCAGCTTGGGCTAATTGGCAATTTGTAGCAAGTTCAAGACTTATACTGTGAGACCCTATCTTTAAACACTGAAAACAATCCCAGCACTTAGGAGGCAGAGCGGGTGGATCTCTGTGAGTTCAAGGCCAGCCTGGTCTACAAAGCAAGTTCCAGGAAAGGTGCAAAACTGCACAGAGAAACCCTGTCTCGAAAAACAAAAACAAACAAACAAAAAACACTCAAAACAAGTAAAAAAGAAAGGAATGAAGAAAGAAAGAAAAGAAGAGAAAAGAGAATAGGGTTGGAAACCGGGTCTCAAACAAATTACATGGACAAACCTTCCAAAATCCCCAGAGAAACAAAACCAGTAGAATACATCAGAATATTTGAAAAGACTGAAGTGAACCAGAACAGGACTCCGAAGGTTGAGATGATGATGCTTCATCCACAAACTAGGGAGCCAGAGAAGCAAAGCTCTGCAGACAAAGAACAAATAAGGGTAAATGAGCAACAATTATTTAGAAACAGGAAAGTAACGTTATAGTTCATTGACAAAAACTAAGAACCTAAGCCGGGCGGTGGTGGCGCACGCCTTTAATCCCAGCACTCCGGAGGCAGAGCCAGGCGGATCTCTGTGAGTTCGAGGCCAGCCTGGGCTACCAAGTGAGTCCCAGGAAAGGCGCAAAGCTACACAGAGAAAACCTGTCTCGAAAAACCAAAAAAAAAAAAACAAAAACCTAAGAACCTAACTGATACTGAATGCTTGAAAGAATATGAGTTAGAAGGACTCTTAAACGCTGCTGCTGGGAGTGTAAATTGCTGGAACTACCTGGCTACTATTTGATATAGTTCATTCGAAAATTAAATTCTCAAAACTCATTATCCTCATTCCTAAGAAAATGTACAAAGGAACTTTACACATAAATAAAACATTCATAAGTGGTGCATTTTATTCATAAAGATGATGTGGTTAATGTATTCACAAAATAAAAAAAAAAACCTGCACAGCTAAAATTAACTAGGGCTACAGGCAGCAACATGAAAGAATCTTTTTTTTTTTTTTTTTTTTTTTTTTGGTTTTTCAAGACAGGGTTTCTCTGTGTAGCTTTGCGCCTTTCCTCATCTTGCTCTGTAGACCAGGCTGGCCTCGAACTCACAATGATCCGTCTGCCTCTGCCTTCTGAGTGCTGGGAATAAAGGCATGCGCCACCACTGCCCGGCAGCATGAAAGAATCTTGAAACCCAACATCAGATGAAAACAATTCTCAAAAGCCTACATGCAGGGCACTACTGTTTTAGAGATCACAGATATTGCTAGCAATACTAAGAAGAATATTGTTATTCATATGTGATCATTTCTCATGACCTATAAAGTGTGCTTACTGTAGAATAGAACCACTGCACTCTTGGGCACTTATCCTAGATTAATTAAAACTTACACACATAAAGCATAATAGTTCTATTCATGGTAGTCAGAAACTAGAAACAGATCAAATACCTCCAACGGGCTAATGGACAGCAAATCCTAGTGTATGCATGCCATGGAATTAACTAGCCAGCTATAAAATCAAGCTATTGTTGCACACAGCTTGGATGGGTCTCAAGAGAAGGATACTGAGTGAAGAAAAACCATCTCTAGAGGCAACCCGTTGTGTAATCTCATTAATATTTCATTCTTGAGACAACAAATAGTAAAGATTAGAGTAACATGCTGATTGCCAGTGATTATGGAGATGGGTAGGATGGACCCGTCTGCGGTTATACAAAGATACTTACTTTAAAGCATCCTTGTGATAGAGCTGTTCTGTATTTAATTGTAAGAACTGGGGTGCTGTTCCAGGAATCTATATATGACAAATTTACAAAACACAAACATATGGGTGAATGGTGACATCTAAATAAAGCTGATAGATTTCATTAGTTATCACTTAAATATATATTTATATTTTATAAATATTGTGTAAAGTTACATTTAATACAGTTACATTAAATGTGGTTCCAAGTAAAAGGAAAGAATATCTCCCTGAGGAACATCTCTGGATCTTAAAGAATAAATTTTAAAAAAGAAAAAAAGAGGAAAGAAATAATAGGTTATGCCATTAGGAAACTGACCATTTCAAGAGGAAAGTAAATAAATCATTACTCTGCATTTCAGATGTATTTGTTATTGAAATGTGAGTTTTTAAATTTTTATTTTTTATTTATGTGTGTGGTATGTGTGTGTATGTCTGTCTGTGTGTGTGACAGTGTGTGTGCCTATGTGTTTCTGCGTGTCTGTGTATGGATATGTATACATGTGTGGAAATAGCCTTGGAAACTAGAAGAGAGAATCAGATCCCCTGGAGCTGGAGTTGTTGGCAGCTGTGAGCTGCCTGATACAGATTCTGGGAACTGAATTCCGTTGTCCTCTTTGTGAGCAGCAAACACTTAACCGTGAGCTATTGCTCTTCCCCGCCCCCCCTTTCTAAGAAAGGGTTGACCTGGAACAACTCAGGACAGTTTCTGCCTGTGCATCCTATGTTGGTGGATTACAAGAATCCTCTACCACATTCAACTCTCTTTAAAATGAAAAATATCAAGAAAATGTATGCCATCTCAATTTGTAATTTTAAAATTTACCGTTGTTCATACTCATTTGCATGGTACAGTGGTGTTTTCATAAAGCATATATTGCTTGCTACTGATACACTGCCCCCCTCCTAACTTCCCTTTGATGCTGGTGCTTCATACTGGCCTCTTTCTTTCTCTAGAAGCTTCATTTTGACTTTCCTGTCATACATACAGATTTTATTTTATGTATCTATACAACATGTAAGAATCACAAACAAGAGAAAGCACTGAATATTTGTCTTTCTGAGACTGGCATGAGTCACTTAATGTAATGGTCTCCAGTTGCACCCATTTTGCTGCAAATGACATAATGTCTTCCTTCTTTATGGCTGAAAGCTTCTCTTATAAGCCATTTTTTCTTTACCCATTTCTCTGTTGTTTGGTTTCATAACACAGTTATTGTGAATAGTAGCAAACACTAGTAAACACTGATGTACACATAATCTCTCTGATCTTGACTTGAAACTTTAAGAAAATACCTAAGAGTGGTATAGCTTCGTTGTAGGGTAGATCTATCTATAGTTTGTTGAAAAACCTCCATACTGGTTTCCATGGTGACCAGACTAATTTACATTCCCTCAAGTGAGTAAATGTTCCCTTTTGTCCACATCCTTGCCAGTATTAGTTACATTTTTTTCTTAATGGCTGTCATTCTGACTGGGGTGAGAAGGCATTTCGATATAGTTTTGATTTGCATTTCTCTGTTGGCTAGTTGGGTTGAAAATTGTTCATATGTTTATAGGCCATTTATATTTCATCTTTTGAGACATTTCTGCTCGTTTCATTAACTCATTTATTTATTGGGTTATTTGATTTCTTGTTTAGCTTTTAAAACTGTAGAAATCAGAGCTCACAGAAAGCCTGGGAGGAACCGGGCTTGTTAAACAGCAGGCCTGTTTTCTTCAAAGGAAGGAAATGACTGACTCCTGGTCACCTGGAAGGCTGGAGTGGATGTTGTCTAACAACCTAGTAATCGTTTTGCTACTCTGTGAAGCCAGCCCTCCTGAATCCCTCAATATCCCGAGCATTGTTTAGGCCCTAATCCCGAGTTTAGTCTCTCAGTGAGTGGATCTGCTCTTTATGAAAGAGGTCCAATGTATTTTATATACTCCATCGACAGAATCTATCCTTATGCTAATTACAAATCCTTCCTCCTCAGACCTTGCCCCGAGCACTGCTTATCAGTCAGTAGAACTCGTTGTAAAGGTCATGGATGCATTGCTACTTTGCTGGGGAGTTTCTATGTAAATATGCCTAAAGCTGTGTTGTGATCATCGTTACATGGAAACCTCTTTCTGAAGTTTTACTCTGCTTAAATGTGTAAGAAGAATAAACCTTGCTGTCAGACTTGGGAAGTTTTGACACAGCGCCTACAAAATTGGTGCTGACTTGAGTTTCATTCATCACCTCACGTGGATTGTTTCCCTGCCCTTGGGGACTTGCAGGGTCCTCAAACAACAAATGATTTGCATAATCTAGATGTGAGATGTACAGCTAGCAAGGATTTTTTTCCCCACTCTGAACACTGTCTCTCCACTTGACATTAACTATTTCTTTTGCCCTACAGAGACTTTTTAATTTCAGGAGGTACAGTTTGTCTATCTTTGACCTTGTTTCTTAAATGCCAGGAGGCCTATTTGGAAAGTCATTGCCTATGCTTATCTCTTAAAGTTTTTCCCCTGCTTTTCCTCTACCAGTTTTAGTTCCTGGTCTTCCATTAAGATTTTTGGTCCATTCAGAGTTGATTTTTTTAGTGTTTGCATTAGCATATCTTTATACATAATAATGACTTTTACTATGGCATTTCATTATGACAAGTACCAGACTTGAATCCCTCCCATATAACAGACACCCAATCAGAAAATAGCTAGTTACTTACCCCCTTGCATGAGTGGGTCCATCTTGCTTGGCATGGCAGAGCTGATTTTTTTTTAAGATAAGGATCTGGTTTCATCCTTCTGCATATGAATATCCAGTTTTCTTTGCACCATTTACTGAGGATTAGGTGGTTATAGCTTTATAAATTTAAATGCGGGTCCTCTGTTCTGTCCCTTTGATGTAGTTGTCTGCTTTTGTGCCAGTTTAATATTGCTCTGTAGAATCACTTGAAATCTGTTATGATGATCCTTCCCACATTATTCTTTCTATTCAGGATCTCCTCAGTGTTCAGTTTAGTGTTTTTTGTCAACTTGACACAAGGTAGAATCATTTTGGAAGACAGAACCTCAGCTGAGAAAATGCTCCCACTAGATTGGTCTATGGGGCGTTTTCTTGATTAATAGTTGATGTGGGTGGGACCATCCCACATTATGTCATGCCACCCCTGGGCAGGTAGTCCTGAGGTGTATAAAAAAGCAGACTGAGCAAGCCAATAGGTGTGAGCTGGTAAACAACATCCCTCCTCCATGGCTTCTGCTTCAGTTCTTGCCTTCTGATCTTGCTGTGAGTGCCTGTCCTGACTTCCCTCAGTGATGGAGTTGTATGCTGAACTAAACCCTTTCCTCCCCAAATTGTTTTTGGGAATGGTGTTTTGTCACAGCAAAAGCAACCCAAACTCATCTTCAAGACACCTACTTCCAAATAAGGTCACATTCTGAGATACTAAGGTAAGGACTTCAGGGACACAAACTTAGCTAATAAGAAGCAGCAGGCTAATTAAATGGTTTGTTGAGGAAATGCTTGCTGTAATCAGGATGTAGAAGGATAAGAGTCAAGGAGGAAGAAGGAACATGGGCTGAGGGTATAGCTCATTGGTAGAGTATGTACTTACTCTGTACAAGGTCATGGGATTGGTCCTTAGTAGCCCCTCCCATCAATCCAATGTTATAGAGTCACTGAATTCATGTTTGGATAAATAATGACTTATTTGATATGCAATACAGATAGAATATATGCTTTTTAGTGATGAACGAATTAGGGGAGGACAGTCTTTGCAGTGAGGACAGAGAAAGCCTTCTCTTCAGATTAGCCAGCCTCATTGTCATAGATAATTATGAACAAGGGGAAAAGATACACAGGAATTACCTTCAGACTCTGGGCAGAGGAGGGATGGATGGAGCAAGAACAGACTGCCTCAATTTGCTACCCGAAGGCTGTTTCAAACTGTGGCTGGAGGTACTGGAAGCAGGTCATTTGGAGCATGGTTGCTTCTAAGAGAGGCTTTGCTTGAAGTTCAGAGTTTAAGCAGATGTATTCTGAAATTCTCTCTTTCAGGAGAATCTGAAAACACAAAGAACTTGCACAAAAGGAGCTTCAGAATTCTGCATAGCATCTCCCTAAGCCTGTGGCTGCAAAGTAAGCAAGCACACGTAGGTGGACACTGTGCAAGACCTGGTACTGCGAAGCTGCACTGTAAACACAAACTCCAGGGACTTGGAACTGGTCTGAGTGCCACAGGTGCTGTGCCTCCTACCCACCTGTTGCAGCTTTCAATCCCTGGTTGAGCATCCTGAGTAATCTAAAGAGATCCCA
Source organism: Peromyscus maniculatus bairdii (assembly GCF_049852395.1). Lineage (NCBI taxonomy): Eukaryota > Metazoa > Chordata > Mammalia > Rodentia > Cricetidae > Peromyscus > Peromyscus maniculatus. The sequence goes on along the minus strand of NC_134852.1, from coordinate 68,550,691 downwards.
GGTAGGGCATGGACAAAAAGCAGAGCTAGCTCCATCAGAGGAGGGGCTATTCTAGACCCACAATATTGTAGTCCGACCAGTCTGAAACAAGTCAGTCCTAACCACAGTTTAGTAACTGTGCATGCAGAGTAAAACACAGGTCTCAAAGAAAGAGAGAAGATGATTCTGCATACCAATGTCAAGTAAAGAACGATATGATACTACAAAGCCTGGTAAGTACTGTTAAGACATAACCAAACATGACAAAACACTGGAACCCAACCTCTGTAACTAGGTGTGGTAGCAGAATGGGGAGAGAAAGAGCAAAGAAGGAAGAGGAGAAAAAATAGAAAGAGGAGGAGAAGGAGAAGGAACAGGTGTGGGAAATTGTCAACCTATATGACTCAAGTTTAAAATGAGAGGACAGGGGATTTTTAAGTAACTACTATAAGCATATTAAAATGTAGGGAAAACTATGGTCTCAGTGAATTTAAAATAAAGTATATCTGCAAGAAAATAGAAACTATGAAAAAATGCAAATGGAGATTTTTAAAGCTGAAGAGAATTATGCAGTAAATGAAAATGTTACTTGGGTGAGTTGAACAGGAGATTAAAAATGATGAGAGACTATCAGTAAACAAAGAGATGGATATATATTATCAGGACTGGGTACATAACTCAGCAGGAG